>NW_027207675.1:0-149000 GCF_963455315.2 Globicephala melas | reverse complement strand
GAATCAAGCGTGTGTAAAGGGGCATAAACGCAGCAGTGATAGGATTGGAGAGGTTCGGTGAGCAAATGAAGACCCTTTGAAGTCATATTGCATGGTACCCATTACACGGGTCTCAACTCTCCAGGTTTAAGGTATTCTTCCTTCAGCTAAAACATGCATGTGGAACCCAGAGTATGATCAACCGTGTGAACGGGAGACGTGTTCAAATATGTCTCAGTTTTCCTCCCCTGGTACTCGGGTGCAACATTCCAGACGCTTTACTAACACTCTCCCCACTTGGAGAGTCAGTCCCTTTAACCTCCTGTTTGGTCCAGTTTGCAATTTCTGCGGAAGATGAACAGGAATAGGGAGAACCAATGAGAGACTAGCTGGAGGTGTCTGGACGGGCAAATTTAACTCTCATTTCCCACCAGGAAGAGGAAATAACCAAAGGCTCAGCGTGCCGTGCCGGAACCAGATTAGGGCCTGAAGCCATCCTGCGGTGTTGCGGCCAGGTCACAAGAAAGCGAGTTTAAGAAAGGAGCTCAGGGGCACTGTAATTCACAAACCTGCAGAGTTATAAATGACAGCTATCGTCCAAAAATATACTGAAGTAAGGCTGCCAAGAGGACTTGAAAGCGGGGCAGAATTGCAGGAAACCGATTTCAGGAGGTAGACTGGAATTGCATTGAAAGCATAGGAAAAGAGGCAGAACGTCCACAATGATGCACTTGGCCAAAAAGGGCGTATGCGTTTTTTCCTGAATATATTCAGGAAAAAACGCATACGCCCTTTTTGGCCAACCAAGCAAGCTTGCAAAGGAAATCTGCACTACAATGAAGTCTCACTTCCCCCCGGTCAAAAGGGCCATCTGAAAAAAGTGTAAAATCCAGAAAGGCAGGACAGGCCATGGAGAACTGGGAGCCTTGTTATGCTGATGGGCGGGATGTCAATTGCCAACAGACACTCGGGAGAAGTGTATGGTGTTTCCTGAAACATCTAAAAAACAAAGCAACAGAGCCTAGGGCACTTCCACTTATGGTCCTATAGCTTAGGGAAATTAAAATCAAAAAGACACAGCCACCCCAATGTTTGGGACGCCTCTGTTTACAAGAATCTCGTTTACCGTACAAGTTCAATATCACAGAAAGTGAAAAATGGATAAAGAACTTGTGGTACTTACGTACAATGCAGTATCACTCAGCAGTGAAATCTATGTCATCAGGCCCGTAGCAGCACAATGAGTGGATTCAGGTACGATGATTCTAACTGAAATAAGTCACACAGAAAAAGAAACATCATAAGATATCTCTAATACACGGAATGTAAACTTGGCTACACAGGAACTGAATTCCAAAACAGAACAGCGTCTCAAATTTAGAAAACCAACTTATGCTTGCTTAAGGGGAAAGGTGAGTTGGGGTGCTGCATAAAACCAGAGATTGAAATGAGCACAGATAAAGTTCCTTAAGCCAAATATGGAATAGACAAGAGCTACTCCTTGCTCAACGAAATGGACTCAACATCCCATATTAAACGCCTAAGAATGTACCTGACTAGTAAGTATCTTAAAACCTATGGATTGCTATGTCTCCGAAAGAGAATCAAACGTGTGTACAGGGGCATAAACGCAGCAGTGATAGGATTGGAGAGGTTCGGTGAGCAAATGAAGACCCTTTGAAGTCATATTGCATGGTACCCATTACACGGGTCTCAACTCTCCAGGTTTAAGGTATTCTTCCTTCAGCTAAAACATGCATGTGGAACCCAGAGTATGATCAACCGTGTGAACGGTAGACGTGTTCAAATATGTCTCAGTTTTCCTCCCCTGGTACTCAGGTGCAACATTCCAGATGCTTTACTAACACTCTCCCGACTTGGAGAGTCAGCGCCTTTAACCTCCTGTTTGGCCCAGTTTGCAATTTCTGCGGAAGATGAACAGGAATAGGGAGAACAAATGAGAGACTAGCTGGAGGTGTCTGGACGGGCAAATTTAACTCTCATTTCCCACCAGGAAGAGGAAATAACCAAAGGCTCAGCGTGCCGTGCCGGAACCAGATTAGAGCCTGAAGCCATCCTGCGGTGTTGCGGCCAGCTCAAAAGAAAGCGAGTTGAAGAAAGGAGCTCAGGGGCACTGTAATTCACAAACCTGCAGAGTTATAAATGACAGCTATCGTCCAAAAATATACTGAAGTAAGGCTGCCAAGAGGACTTGAAAGCGGGGCAGAATTGCAGGAAACCGATTTCAGGAGGTAGACTGAAATTGCATTGAAAGCATAGGAAAAGAGGCAGAACGTCCACAATGATGCACTTGGCCAAAAAGGGCGTATGCTTTTTTTCCTGAATATATTCAGGAAAAAACGCATACGCACTTTTTGGCCAACCAAGCAAGCTTGCAAAGGAAATCTGCACTACAATGAAGTCTCACTTCCCCCCGGTCAAAAGGGCCATCTGAAAAAAGTGTAAAATCCAGCAAGGCAGGACAGGCCATGGAGAACTGGGAGCCTTGTTATGCTGATGGGCGGGATGTAAATTGCCAACAGACACTCGGGAGAAGTGTATGGTGTTTCCTGAAACATCTAAAAAACAAAGCAACAGAGCCTAGGGCACTTCCACTTATGGTCCTATATCTTAGGGAAATTAAAATCAAAAAGACACAGCCACCCCAAAGTTTGGGACGCCTCTGTTTACAAGAACCTCGTTTACAGTACAAGTTCAACATCGCAGAAAGTGAAAAATGGATAAAGAAGTTGTGGTATTTACTTACAAAGCAATATCACTCAGCAATGAAATCTATGTCATCAGGCCCTTAGCAGCACAATGAGTGGATTCAGGTATGATGATTCTAACTGAAATAAGTCACACAGAAAAAGAAACATCATAAGATATCACTAATACACGGAATGTAAACTTGGCTACACAGGAACTGAATTCCAAAACAGAACAGCGTCTCAAATTTAGAAAACCAACTTATGCTTGCTTAAGGGGAAAGGTGAGTTGGGGTGCTGCATAAAACCAGAGATTGAAATGAGCACAGATAAAGTTCCTTAAGCCAAATATGGAATAGACAAGAGCTACTCCTTGCTCAAAGAAATGGACTCAACACCCCATATTAAACGCCTAAGAATGTACCTGACTAGTAAGTATCTTAAAACCTATGGATTGCTATGTCTCCGAAAGAGAATCAAACGTGTGTACAGGGGCATAAACGCAGCAGTGATAGGATTGGAGAGGTTCGGTGAGCAAATGAAGACCCTTTGAAGTCATATTGCATGGTACCCATTACACGGGTCTCAACTCTCCAGGTTTAAGGTATTCTTCCTTCAGCTAAAACATGCATGTGGAACCCAGAGTATGATCAACCATGTGAACGGGAGACGTGTTCAAATATATCTCAGTTTTCCTCCCCTGGTACTTGGGTGCAACATTCCAGATGCTTTACTAACACTCTCCCCACTTGGAGAGTCAGCGCCTTTAACCTCCTGTTTGGCCCAGTTTGCAATTTCTGCGGAAGATGAACAGGAATAGCGAGAACCAATGAGAGACTAGCTGGAGGTGTCTGGACGGGCAAATTTAACTCTCATTTCCCACCAGGAAGAGGAAATAACCAAAGGCTCAGCGTGCCGTGCCGGAACCAGATTAGAGCCTGAAGCCATCCTGCGGTGTTGCGGCCAGCTCAAAAGAAAGCGAGTTGAAGAAAGGAGCTCAGGGGCACTGTAATTCACAAACCTGCAGAGTTATAAATGACAGCTATCGTCCAAAAATATACTGAAGTAAGGCTGCCAAGAGGACTTGAAAGCGGGGCAGAATTGCAGGAAACCGATTTCAGGAGGTAGACTGGAATTGCATTGAAAGCATAGGAAAAGAGGCAGAACGTCCACAATGATGCACTTGGCCAAAAAGGGCGTATGCGTTTTTTCCTGAATATATTCAGGAAAAAACGCATACGCCCTTTTTGGCCAACCAAGCAAGCTTGCAAAGGAAATCTGCACTACAATGAAGTCTCACTTCCCCCCGGTCAAAAGGGCCATCTGAAAAAAGTGTAAAATCCAGCAAGGCAGGACAGGCCATGGAGAACTGGAGCCTTGTTATGCTGATGGGCGGGATGTAAATTGCCAACAGACACTCGGGAGAAGTGTATGGTGTTTCCTGAAACATCTAAAAAACAAAGCAACAGAGCCTAGGGCACTTCCACTTA
The DNA here is from genome assembly GCF_963455315.2 of Globicephala melas. Lineage (NCBI taxonomy): Eukaryota > Metazoa > Chordata > Mammalia > Artiodactyla > Delphinidae > Globicephala > Globicephala melas. The sequence goes on along the minus strand of NW_027207675.1, from coordinate 144,823 downwards.
TGGTCCTATAGCTTAGGGAAATTAAAATCAAAAAGACACAGCCACCCCAAAGTTTGGGACGCCTCTGTTTACAAGAACCTCGTTTACAGTACAAGTTCAACATCGCAGAAAGTGAAAAATGGATAAAGAAGTTGTGGTATTTACTTACAAAGCAATATCACTCAGCAATGAAATCTATGTCATCAGGCCCTTAGCAGCACAATGAGTGGATTCAGGTATGATGATTCTAACTGAAATAAGTCACACAGAAAAAGAAACATCATAAGATATCACTAATACACGGAATGTAAACTTGGCTACACAGGAACTGAATTCCAAAACAGAACAGCGTCTCAAATTTAGAAAACCAACTTATGCTTGCTTAAGGGGAAAGGTGAGTTGGGGTGCTGCATAAAACCAGAGATTGAAATGAGCACAGATAAAGTTCCTTAAGCCAAATATGGAATAGACAAGAGCTACTCCTTGCTCAACGAAATGGACTCAACACCGCATATTAAACGCCTAAGAATGTACATGACTAGTAAGTATCTTAAAACCTATGGATTGCTATGTCTCCGAAAGAGAATCAAGCGTGTGTACAGGGGCATAAACGCAGCAGTGATAGGATTGGAGAGGTTCGGTGAGCAAATGAAGACCCTTTGAAGTCATATTGCATGGTACCCATTACACGGGTCTCAACTCTCCAGGTTTAAGGTATTCTTCCTTCAGCTAAAACATGCATGTGGAACCCAGAGTATGATCAACCATGTGAACGGGAGACGTGTTCAAATATATCTCAGTTTTCCTCCCCTGGTACTTGGGTGCAACATTCCAGATGCTTTACTAACACTCTCCCCACTTGGAGAGTCAGCGCCTTTAACCTCCTGTTTGGCCCAGTTTGCAATTTCTGCGGAAGATGAACAGGAATAGCGAGAACCAATGAGAGACTAGCTGGAGGTGTCTGGACGGGCAAATTTAACTCTCATTTCCCACCAGGAAGAGGAAATAACCAAAGGCTCAGCGTGCCGTGCCGGAACCAGATTAGAGCCTGAAGCCATCCTGCGGTGTTGCGGCCAGCTCAAAAGAAAGCGAGTTGAAGAAAGGAGCTCAGGGGCACTGTAATTCACAAACCTGCAGAGTTATAAATGACAGCTATCGTCCAAAAATATACTGAAGTAAGGCTGCCAAGAGGACTTGAAAGCGGGGCAGAATTGCAGGAAACCGATTTCAGGAGGTAGACTGGAATTGCATTGAAAGCATAGGAAAAGAGGCAGAACGTCCACAATGATGCACTTGGCCAAAAAGGGCGTATGCGTTTTTTCCTGAATATATTCAGGAAAAAACGCATACGCCCTTTTTGGCCAACCAAGCAAGCTTGCAAAGGAAATCTGCACTACAATGAAGTCTCACTTCCCCCCGGTCAAAAGGGCCATCTGAAAAAAGTGTAAAATCCAGCAAGGCAGGACAGGCCATGGAGAACTGGAGCCTTGTTATGCTGATGGGCGGGATGTAAATTGCCAACAGACACTCGGGAGAAGTGTATGGTGTTTCCTGAAACATCTAAAAAACAAAGCAGCAGAGCCTAGGGGACTTCCACTTATGGTCCTATAGCTTAGGGAAATTAAAATCAAAAAGACACAGCCACCCCAAAGTTTGGGACGCCTCTGTTTACAAGAACCTCGTTTACAGTACAAGTTCAACATCGCAGAAAGTGAAAAATGGATAAAGAAGTTGTGGTATTTACTTACAAAGCAATATCACTCAGCAATGAAATCTATGTCATCAGGCCCTTAGCAGCACAATGAGTGGATTCAGGTATGATGATTCTAACTGAAATAAGTCACACAGAAAAAGAAACATCATAAGATATCACTAATACACGGAATGTAAACTTGGCTACACAGGAACTGAATTCCAAAACAGAACAGCGTCTCAAATTTAGAAAACCAACTTATGCTTGCTTAAGGGGAAAGGTGAGTTGGGGTGCTGCATAAAACCAGAGATTGAAATGAGCACAGATAAAGTTCCTTAAGCCAAATATGGAATAGACAAGAGCTACTCCTTGCTCAACGAAATGGACTCAACACCGCATATTAAACGCCTAAGAATGTACATGACTAGTAAGTATCTTAAAACCTATGGATTGCTATGTCTCCGAAAGAGAATCAAGCGTGTGTACAGGGGCATAAACGCAGCAGTGATAGGATTGGAGAGGTTCGGTGAGCAAATGAAGACCCTTTGAAGTCATATTGCATGGTACCCATTCCACGGGTTTCAACTACCCAGGTTTAAGGTATTCTTCCTACAGCTAAAACATGCATGTGGAACCCAGAGTATGATCAACCATGTGATCGGGAGACGTGTTCAAATATGTCTCAGTTTTCCTCCCCTGGTACTCGGGTGCAACATTCCAGACGCTTTACTAACACTCTCCTGACTTGGAGAGTCAGTCCCTTTAACCTCCTGTTTGGCCCAGTTTGCAATTTCTACGGAAGATGAACAGGAATAGGGAGAACCAATGAGAGACTAGCTGGAGGTGTCTGGACGGGCAAATTTAACTCTCATTTCCCACCAGGAAGAGGAATTAACCAAAGGCTCAGCGTGCCGTGCCGGAACCAGATTAGGGCCTGAAGCCATCTTGTGGTGTTGCGGCCAGCTCACAAGAAAACGACTTGAAGAAAGGAGCTCAGGGGCACTGTAATTCACAAACCTGCAGAGTTATAAATGACAGCTATCGTCCAAAAATATACTGAAGTAAGGCTGCCAAGAGGACTTGAAAGCGGGGCAGAATTGCAGGAAACCGATTTCAGGAGGTAGACTGGAATTGCATTGAAAGCATAGGAAAAGAGGCAGAACGTCCACAATGATGCACTTGGCCAAAAAGGACGTATGCGTTTTTTCCTGAATATATTCAGGAAAAAACGCATACGCCCTTTTTGGCCAACCAAGCAAACTTGCAAAGGAAATCTGCACTACAATGAAGTCTCACTTCCCCCCGGTCAAAAGGGCCATCTGAAAAAAGTGTAAAATCCAGCAAGGCAGGACAGGCCATGGAGAACTGGGAGCCTTGTTATGCTGATGGGCGGGATGTAAATTGCCAACAGACACTCGGGAGAAGTGTATGGTGTTTCCTGAAACATCTAAAAAACAAAGCAGCAGAGCCTAGGGCACTTCCACTTATGGTCCTATAGCTTAGGGAAATTAAAATCAAAAAGACACAGCCACCCCAATGTTTGGGACGCCTCTGTTTACAAGAACCTCGTTTACAGTACAAGTTCAACATCGCAGAAAGTGAAAAATGGATAAAGAAGTTGTGGTATTTACTTACAAAGCAATATCACTCAGCAATGAAATCTATGTCATCAGGCCCTTAGCAGCACAATGAGTGGATTCAGGTATGATGATTCTAACTGAAATAAGTCACACAGAAAAAGAAACATCATAAGATATCACTAATACACGGAATGTAAACTTGGCTACACAGGAACTGAATTCCAAAACAGAACAGCGTCTCAAATTTAGAAAACCAACTTATGCTTGCTTAAGGGGAAAGGTGAGTTGGGGTGCTGCATAAAACCAGAGATTGAAATGAGCACAGATAAAGTTCCTTAAGCCAAATATGGAATAGACAAGAGCTACTCCTTGCTCAAAGAAATGGACTCAACACCCCATATTAAACGCCTAAGAATGTACCTGACTAGTAAGTATCTTAAAACCTATGGATTGCTATGTCTCCGAAAGAGAATCAAACGTGTGTACAGGGGCATAAACGCAGCAGTGATAGGATTGGAGAGGTTCGGTGAGCAAATGAAGACCCTTTGAAGTCATATTGCATGGTACCCATTCCACGGGTCTCAACTCTCCAGGTTTAAGGTATTCTTCCTTCAGCTAAAACATGCATGTGGAACCCAGAGTATGATCAACCATGTGAACGGGAGACGTGTTCAAATATATCTCAGTTTTCCTCCCCTGGTACTTGGGTGCAACATTCCAGATGCTTTACTAACACTCTCCCCACTTGGAGAGTCAGCGCCTTTAACCTCCTGTTTGGCCCAGTTTGCAATTTCTGCGGAAGATGAACAGGAATAGCGAGAACCAATGAGAGACTAGCTGGAGGTGTCTGGACGGGCAAATTTAACTCTCATTTCCCACCAGGAAGAGGAAATAACCAAAGGCTCAGCGTGCCGTGCCGGAACCAGATTAGAGCCTGAAGCCATCCTGCGGTGTTGCGGCCAGCTCAAAAGAAAGCGAGTTGAAGAAAGGAGCTCAGGGGCACTGTAATTCACAAACCTGCAGAGTTATAAATGACAGCTATCGTCCAAAAATATACTGAAGTAAGGCTGCCAAGAGGACTTGAAAGCGGGGCAGAATTGCAGGAAACCGATTTCAGGAGGTAGACTGGAATTGCATTGAAAGCATAGGAAAAGAGGCAGAACGTCCACAATGATGCACTTGGCCAAAAAGGGCGTATGCGTTTTTTCCTGAATATATTCAGGAAAAAACGCATACGCCCTTTTTGGCCAACCAAGCAAGCTTGCAAAGGAAATCTGCACTACAATGAAGTCTCACTTCCCCCCGGTCAAAAGGGCCATCTGAAAAAAGTGTAAAATCCAGCAAGGCAGGACAGGCCATGGAGAACTGGAGCCTTGTTATGCTGATGGGCGGGATGTAAATTGCCAACAGACACTCGGGAGAAGTGTATGGTGTTTCCTGAAACATCTAAAAAACAAAGCAACAGAGCCTAGGGCACTTCCACTTATGGTCCTATAGCTTAGGGAAATTAAAATCAAAAAGACACAGCCACCCCAAAGTTTGGGACGCCTCTGTTTACAAGAACCTCGTTTACAGTACAAGTTCAACATCGCAGAAAGTGAAAAATGGATAAAGAAGTTGTGGTATTTACTTACAAAGCAATATCACTCAGCAATGAAATCTATGTCATCAGGCCCTTAGCAGCACAATGAGTGGATTCAGGTATGATGATTCTAACTGAAATAAGTCACACAGAAAAAGAAACATCATAAGATATCACTAATACACGGAATGTAAACTTGGCTACACAGGAACTGAATTCCAAAACAGAACAGCGTCTCAAATTTAGAAAACCAACTTATGCTTGCTTAAGGGGAAAGGTGAGTTGGGGTGCTGCATAAAACCAGAGATTGAAATGAGCACAGATAAAGTTCCTTAAGCCAAATATGGAATAGACAAGAGCTACTCCTTGCTCAACGAAATGGACTCAACACCGCATATTAAACGTCTAAGAATGTACCTGACTAGTATCTTAAAACCTATGGATTGTTATGTCTCCATAAGAGAATCAAGCGTGTGTACAGGGGCATAAACGCAGCAGTGATAGGATTGGAGAGGTTCAGTGAGCAGATGAAGACCCTTTGAAGTCATATTGCATGGTACCCATTCCACGGGTCTCAACTCTCCAGGTTTAAGGTATTCTTCCTTCAGCTAAAACATGCATGTGGAACCCAGAGTATGATCAACCGTGTGAACGGGAGACGTGTTCAAATATGTCTCAGTTTTCCTCCCCTGGTACTCGGGTGCAACATTCCAGACGCTTTACTAACACTCTCCCCACTTGGAGAGTCAGCGCCTTTAACCTCCTGTTTGGCCCAGTTTGCAATTTCTGCGGAAGATGAACAGGAATAGGGAGAACCAATGAGAGACTAGCTGGAGGTGTCTGGACGGGCAAATTTAACTCTCATTTCCCACCAGGAAGAGGAAATAACCAAAGGCTCAGCGTGCCGTGCCGGAACCAGATTAGGGCCTGAAGCCATCCTGCGGTGTTGCGGCCAGCTCACAAGAAAGCGAGTTGAAGAAAGGAGCTCAGGGGCACTGTAATTCACAAACCTGCAGAGTTATAAATGACAGCTATCGTCCAAAAATATACTGAAGTAAGGCTGCCAAGAGGACTTGAAAGCGGGGCAGAATTGCAGGAAACCGATTTCAGGAGGTAGACTGGAATTGCATTGAAAGCATAAGAAAAGAGGCAGAACGTCCACAATGATGCACTTGGCCAAAAAGGGCGTATGCGTTTTTTCCTGAATATATTCAGGAAAAAACGCATACGCCCTTTTTGGCCAACCAAGCAAGCTTGCAAAGGAAATCTGCACTACAATGAAGTCTCACTTCCCCCCGGTGAAAAGGGCCATCTGAAAAAAGTGTAAAATCCAGCAAGGCAGGACAGGCCATGGAGAACTGGGAGCCTTGTTATGCTGATGGGCGGGATGTCAATTGCCAACAGACACTCGGGAGAAGTGTATGGTGTTTCCTGAAACATCTAAAAAACAAAGCAACAGAGCCTAGGACACTTCCACTTATGGTCCTATAGCTTAGGGAAATTAAAATCAAAAAGACACAGCCACCCCAATGTTTGGGACGCCTCTGTTTACAAGAACCTCGTTTACCGTAGAAGTTCAATATCACAGAAAGTGAAAAATGGATAAAGAACTTGTGGTACTTACGTACAATGCAGTATCACTCAGCAGTGAAATCTATGTCATCAGGCCCGTACCAGCACAATGAGTGGATTCAGGTACGATGATTCTAACTGAAATAAGTCACACAGAAAAAGAAACATCATAAGATATCTCTAATACACGGAATGTAAACTTGGCTACACAGGAACTGAATTCCAAAACAGAACAGCGTCTCAAATTTAGAAAACCAACTTATGCTTGCTTAAGGGGAAAGGTGAGTTGGGGTGCTGCATAAAACCAGAGATTGAAATGAGCACAGATAAAGTTCCTTAAGCCAAATATGGAATAGACAAGAGCTACTCCTTGCTCAAAGAAATGGACTCAACACCCCATATTAAACGCCTAAGAATGTACCTGACTAGTAAGTATCTTAAAACCTATGGATTGCTATGTCTCCGAAAGAGAATCAAACGTGTGTACAGGGGCATAAACGCAGCAGTGATAGGATTGGAGAGGTTCGGTGAGCAAATGAAGACCCTTTGAAGTCATATTGCATGGTACCCATTCCACGGGTCTCAACTCTCCAGGTTTAAGGTATTCTTCCTTCAGCTAAAACATGCATGTGGAACCCAGAGTATGATCAACCATGTGAACGGGAGACGTGTTCAAATATATCTCAGTTTTCCTCCCCTGGTACTTGGGTGCAACATTCCAGATGCTTTACTAACACTCTCCCCACTTGGAGAGTCAGCGCCTTTAACCTCCTGTTTGGCCCAGTTTGCAATTTCTGCGGAAGATGAACAGGAATAGCGAGAACCAATGAGAGACTAGCTGGAGGTGTCTGGACGGGCAAATTTAACTCTCATTTCCCACCAGGAAGAGGAAATAACCAAAGGCTCAGCGTGCCGTGCCGGAACCAGATTAGAGCCTGAAGCCATCCTGCGGTGTTGCGGCCAGCTCAAAAGAAAGCGAGTTGAAGAAAGGAGCTCAGGGGCACTGTAATTCACAAACCTGCAGAGTTATAAATGACAGCTATCGTCCAAAAATATACTGAAGTAAGGCTGCCAAGAGGACTTGAAAGCGGGGCAGAATTGCAGGAAACCGATTTCAGGAGGTAGACTGGAATTGCATTGAAAGCATAGGAAAAGAGGCAGAACGTCCACAATGATGCACTTGGCCAAAAAGGGCGTATGCGTTTTTTCCTGAATATATTCAGGAAAAAACGCATACGCCCTTTTTGGCCAACCAAGCAAGCTTGCAAAGGAAATCTGCACTACAATGAAGTCTCACTTCCCCCCGGTCAAAAGGGCCATCTGAAAAAAGTGTAAAATCCAGCAAGGCAGGACAGGCCATGGAGAACTGGGAGCCTTGTTATGCTGATGGGCGGGATGTAAATTGCCAACAGACACTCGGGAGAAGTGTATGGTGTTTCCTGAAACATCTAAAAAACAAAGCAACAGAGCCTAGGGCACTTCCACTTATGGTCCTATAGCTTAGGGAAATTAAAATCAAAAAGACACAGCCACCCCAAAGTTTGGGACGCCTCTGTTTACAAGAACCTCGTTTACAGTACAAGTTCAACATCGCAGAAAGTGAAAAATGGATAAAGAAGTTGTGGTATTTACTTACAAAGCAATATCACTCAGCAATGAAATCTATGTCATCAGGCCCTTAGCAGCACAATGAGTGGATTCAGGTATGATGATTCTAACTGAAATAAGTCACACAGAAAAAGAAACATCATAAGATATCACTAATACACGGAATGTAAACTTGGCTACACAGGAACTGAATTCCAAAACAGAACAGCGTCTCAAATTTAGAAAACCAACTTATGCTTGCTAAAGGGGAAAGGTGAGTTGGGGTGCTGCATAAAACCAGAGATTGAAATGAGCACAGATAAAGTTCCTTAAGCCAAATATGGAATAGACAAGAGCTACTCCTTGCTCAACGAAATGGACTTAACACCGCATATTAAACGCCTAAGAATGTACCTGACTAGTATCTTAAAACCTATGGATTGTTATGTCTCCATAAGAGAATCAAGCGTGTGTACAGGGGCATAAACGCAGCAGTGATAGGATTGGAGAGGTTCAGTGAGCAGATGAAGACGCTTTGAAGTCATATTGCATGGTACCCATTCCACGGGTCTCAACTCTCCAGGTTTAAGGTATTCTTCCTTCAGCTAAAACATGCATGTGGAACCCAGAGTATGATCAACCGTGTGAACGGGAGACGTGTTCAAATATGTCTCAGTTTTCCTCCCCTGGTACTCGGGTGCAACATTCCAGACGCTTTACTAACACTCTCCCCACTTGGAGAGTCAACGCCTTTAACCTCCTGTTTGGCCCAGTTTGCAATTTCTGCGGAAGATGAACAGGAATAGGGAGAACCAATGAGAGACTAGCTGGAGGTGTCTGGACGGGCAAATTTAACTCTCATTTCCCACCAGGAAGAGGAAATAACCAAAGGCTCAGCGTGCCGTGCCGGAACCAGATTAGGGCCTGAAGCCATCCTGCGGTGTTGCGGCCAGCTCACAAGAAAGCGAGTTGAAGAAAGGAGCTCAGGGGCACTGTAATTCACAAACCTGCAGAGTTATAAATGACAGCTATCGTCCAAAAATATACTGAAGTAAGGCTGCCAAGAGGACTTGAAAGCGGGGCAGAATTGCAGGAAACCGATTTCAGGAGGTAGACTGGAATTGCATTGAAAGCATAGGAAAAGAGGCAGAACGTCCACAATGATGCACTTGGCCAAAAAGGGCGTATGCGTTTTTTCCTGAATATATTCAGGAAAAAACGCATACGCCCTTTTTGGCCAACCAAGCAAGCTTGCAAAGGAAATCTGCACTACAATGAAGTCTCACTTCCCTCCGGTCAAAAGGGCCATCTGAAAAAAGTGTAAAATCCAGAAAGGCAGGACAGGCCATGGAGAACTGGGAGCCTTGTTATGCTGATGGGCGGGATGTCAATTGCCAACAGACACTCGGGAGAAGTGTATGGTGTTTCCTGAAACATCTAAAAAACAAAGCAACAGAGCCTAGGACACTTCCACTTATGGTCCTATAGCTTAGGGAAATTAAAATCAAAAAGACACAGCCACCCCAATGTTTGGGACGCCTCTGTTTACAAGAACCTCGTTTACCGTAGAAGTTCAATATCACAGAAAGTGAAAAATGGATAAAGAACTTGTGGTACTTACGTACAATGCAGTATCACTCAGCAGTGAAATCTATGTCATCAGGCCCGTACCAGCACAATGAGTGGATTCAGGTACGATGATTCTAACTGAAATAAGTCACACAGAAAAAGAAACATCATAAGATATCTCTAATACACGGAATGTAAACTTGGCTACACAGGAACTGAATTCCAAAACAGAACAGCGTCTCAAATTTAGAAAACCAACTTATGCTTGCTTAAGGGGAAAGGTGAGTTGGGGTGCTGCATAAAACCAGAGATTGAAATGAGCACAGATAAAGTTCCTTAAGCCAAATATGGAATAGACAAGAGCTACTCCTTGCTCAAAGAAATGGACTCAACACCCCATATTAAACGCCTAAGAATGTACCTGACTAGTAAGTATCTTAAAACCTATGGATTGCTATGTCTCCGAAAGAGAATCAAACGTGTGTACAGGGGCATAAACGCAGCAGTGATAGGATTGGAGAGGTTCGGTGAGCAAATGAAGACCCTTTGAAGTCATATTGCATGGTACCCATTCCACGGGTCTCAACTCTCCAGGTTTAAGGTATTCTTCCTTCAGCTAAAACATGCATGTGGAACCCAGAGTATGATCAACCATGTGAACGGGAGACGTGTTCAAATATATCTCAGTTTTCCTCCCCTGGTACTTGGGTGCAACATTCCAGATGCTTTACTAACACTCTCCCCACTTGGAGAGTCAGCGCCTTTAACCTCCTGTTTGGCCCAGTTTGCAATTTCTGCGGAAGATGAACAGGAATAGCGAGAACCAATGAGAGACTAGCTGGAGGTGTCTGGACGGGCAAATTTAACTCTCATTTCCCACCAGGAAGAGGAAATAACCAAAGGCTCAGCGTGCCGTGCCGGAACCAGATTAGAGCCTGAAGCCATCCTGCGGTGTTGCGGCCAGCTCAAAAGAAAGCGAGTTGAAGAAAGGAGCTCAGGGGCACTGTAATTCACAAACCTGCAGAGTTATAAATGACAGCTATCGTCCAAAAATATACTGAAGTAAGGCTGCCAAGAGGACTTGAAAGCGGGGCAGAATTGCAGGAAACCGATTTCAGGAGGTAGACTGGAATTGCATTGAAAGCATAGGAAAAGAGGCAGAACGTCCACAATGATGCACTTGGCCAAAAAGGGCGTATGCGTTTTTTCCTGAATATATTCAGGAAAAAACGCATACGCCCTTTTTGGCCAACCAAGCAAGCTTGCAAAGGAAATCTGCACTACAATGAAGTCTCACTTCCCCCCGGTCAAAAGGGCCATCTGAAAAAAGTGTAAAATCCAGCAAGGCAGGACAGGCCATGGAGAACTGGAGCCTTGTTATGCTGATGGGCGGGATGTAAATTGCCAACAGACACTCGGGAGAAGTGTATGGTGTTTCCTGAAACATCTAAAAAACAAAGCAACAGAGCCTAGGGCACTTCCACTTATGGTCCTATAGCTTAGGGAAATTAAAATCAAAAAGACACAGCCACCCCAAAGTTTGGGACGCCTCTGTTTACAAGAACCTCGTTTACAGTACAAGTTCAACATCGCAGAAAGTGAAAAATGGATAAAGAAGTTGTGGTATTTACTTACAAAGCAATATCACTCAGCAATGAAATCTATGTCATCAGGCCCTTAGCAGCACAATGAGTGGATTCAGGTATGATGATTCTAACTGAAATAAGTCACACAGAAAAAGAAACATCATAAGATATCACTAATACACGGAATGTAAACTTGGCTACACAGGAACTGAATTCCAAAACAGAACAGCGTCTCAAATTTAGAAAACCAACTTATGCTTGCTTAAGGGGAAAGGTGAGTTGGGGTGCTGCATAAAACCAGAGATTGAAATGAGCACAGATAAAGTTCCTTAAGCCAAATATGGAATAGACAAGAGCTACTCCTTGCTCAACGAAATGGACTCAACACCGCATATTAAACGCCTAAGAATGTACCTGACTAGTATCTTAAAACCTATGGATTGTTATGTCTCCATAAGAGAATCAAGCGTGTGTACAGGGGCATAAACGCAGCAGTGATAGGATTGGAGAGGTTCAGTGAGCAGATGAAGACCCTTTGAAGTCATATTGCATGGTACCCATTCCACGGGTCTCAACTCTCCAGGTTTAAGGTATTCTTCCTTCAGCTAAAACATGCATGTGGAACCCAGAGTATGATCAACCGTGTGAACGGGAGACGTGTTCAAATATGTCTCAGTTTTCCTCCCCTGGTACTCGGGTGCAACATTCCAGACGCTTTACTAACACTCTCCCCACTTGGAGAGTCAGCGCCTTTAACCTCCTGTTTGGCCCAGTTTGCAATTTCTGCGGAAGATGAACAGGAATAGGGAGAACCAATGAGAGACTAGCTGGAGGTGTCTGGACGGGCAAATTTAACTCTCATTTCCCACCAGGAAGAGGAAATAACCAAAGGCTCAGCGTGCCGTGCCGGAACGAGATTAGGGCCTGAAGCCATCCTGCGGTGTTGCGGCCAGCTCACAAGAAAGCGAGTTGAAGAAAGGAGCTCAGGGGCACTGTAATTCACAAACCTGCAGAGTTATAAATGACAGCTATCGTCCAAAAATATACTGAAGTAAGGCTGCCAAGAGGACTTGAAAGCGGGGCAGAATTGCAGGAAACCGATTTCAGGAGGTAGACTGGAATTGCATTGAAAGCATAAGAAAAGAGGCAGAACGTCCACAATGATGCACTTGGCCAAAAAGGGCGTATGCGTTTTTTCCTGAATATATTCAGGAAAAAACGCATACGCCCTTTTTGGCCAACCAAGCAAGCTTGCAAAGGAAATCTGCACTACAATGAAGTCTCACTTCCCCCCGGTGAAAAGGGCCATCTGAAAAAAGTGTAAAATCCAGCAAGGCAGGACAGGCCATGGAGAACTGGGAGCCTTGTTATGCTGATGGGCGGGATGTCAATTGCCAACAGACACTCGGGAGAAGTGTATGGTGTTTCCTGAAACATCTAAAAAACAAAGCAACAGAGCCTAGGACACTTCCACTTATGGTCCTATAGCTTAGGGAAATTAAAATCAAAAAGACACAGCCACCCCAATGTTTGGGACGCCTCTGTTTACAAGAACCTCGTTTACCGTAGAAGTTCAATATCACAGAAAGTGAAAAATGGATAAAGAACTTGTGGTACTTACGTACAATGCAGTATCACTCAGCAGTGAAATCTATGTCATCAGGCCCGTACCAGCACAATGAGTGGATTCAGGTACGATGATTCTAACTGAAATAAGTCACACAGAAAAAGAAACATCATAAGATATCTCTAATACACGGAATGTAAACTTGGCTACACAGGAACTGAATTCCAAAACAGAACAGCGTCTCAAATTTAGAAAACCAACTTATGCTTGCTTAAGGGGAAAGGTGAGTTGGGGTGCTGCATAAAACCAGAGATTGAAATGAGCACAGATAAAGTTCCTTAAGCCAAATATGGAATAGACAAGAGCTACTCCTTGCTCAAAGAAATGGACTCAACACCCCATATTAAACGCCTAAGAATGTACCTGACTAGTAAGTATCTTAAAACCTATGGATTGCTATGTCTCCGAAAGAGAATCAAACGTGTGTACAGGGGCATAAACGCAGCAGTGATAGGATTGGAGAGGTTCGGTGAGCAAATGAAGACCCTTTGAAGTCATATTGCATGGTACCCATTACACGGGTCTCAACTCTCCAGGTTTAAGGTATTCTTCCTTCAGCTAAAACATGCATGTGGAACCCAGAGTATGATCAACCATGTGAACGGGAGACGTGTTCAAATATATCTCAGTTTTCCTCCCCTGGTACTTGGGTGCAACATTCCAGATGCTTTACTAACACTCTCCCCACTTGGAGAGTCAGCGCCTTTAACCTCCTGTTTGGCCCAGTTTGCAATTTCTGCGGAAGATGAACAGGAATAGCGAGAACCAATGAGAGACTAGCTGGAGGTGTCTGGACGGGCAAATTTAACTCTCATTTCCCACCAGGAAGAGGAAATAACCAAAGGCTCAGCGTGCCGTGCCGGAACCAGATTAGAGCCTGAAGCCATCCTGCGGTGTTGCGGCCAGCTCAAAAGAAAGCGAGTTGAAGAAAGGAGCTCAGGGGCACTGTAATTCACAAACCTGCAGAGTTATAAATGACAGCTATCGTCCAAAAATATACTGAAGTAAGGCTGCCAAGAGGACTTGAAAGCGGGGCAGAATTGCAGGAAACCGATTTCAGGAGGTAGACTGGAATTGCATTGAAAGCATAGGAAAAGAGGCAGAACGTCCACAATGATGCACTTGGCCAAAAAGGGCGTATGCGTTTTTTCCTGAATATATTCAGGAAAAAACGCATACGCCCTTTTTGGCCAACCAAGCAAGCTTGCAAAGGAAATCTGCACTACAATGAAGTCTCACTTCCCCCCGGTCAAAAGGGCCATCTGAAAAAAGTGTAAAATCCAGCAAGGCAGGACAGGCCATGGAGAACTGGGAGCCTTGTTATGCTGATGGGCGGGATGTAAATTGCCAACAGACACTCGGGAGAAGTGTATGGTGTTTCCTGAAACATCTAAAAAACAAAGCAACAGAGCCTAGGGCACTTCCACTTATGGTCCTATAGCTTAGGGAAATTAAAATCAAAAAGACACAGCCACCCCAAAGTTTGGGACGCCTCTGTTTACAAGAACCTCGTTTACAGTACAAGTTCAACATCGCAGAAAGTGAAAAATGGATAAAGAAGTTGTGGTATTTACTTACAAAGCAATATCACTCAGCAATGAAATCTATGTCATCAGGCCCTTAGCAGCACAATGAGTGGATTCAGGTATGATGATTCTAACTGAAATAAGTCACACAGAAAAAGAAACATCATAAGATATCACTAATACACGGAATGTAAACTTGGCTACACAGGAACTGAATTCCAAAACAGAACAGCGTCTCAAATTTAGAAAACCAACTTATGCTTGCTAAAGGGGAAAGGTGAGTTGGGGTGCTGCATAAAACCAGAGATTGAAATGAGCACAGATAAAGTTCCTTAAGCCAAATATGGAATAGACAAGAGCTACTCCTTGCTCAACGAAATGGACTCAACACCGCATATTAAACGCCTAAGAATGTACCTGACTAGTATCTTAAAACCTATGGATTGTTATGTCTCCATAAGAGAATCAAGCGTGTGTACAGGGGCATAAACGCAGCAGTGATAGGATTGGAGAGGTTCAGTGAGCAGATGAAGACGCTTTGAAGTCATATTGCATGGTACCCATTCCACGGGTCTCAACTCTCCAGGTTTAAGGTATTCTTCCTTCAGCTAAAACATGCATGTGGAACCCAGAGTATGATCAACCGTGTGAACGGGAGACGTGTTCAAATATGTCTCAGTTTTCCTCCCCTGGTACTCGGGTGCAACATTCCAGACGCTTTACTAACACTCTCCCCACTTGGAGAGTCAACGCCTTTAACCTCCTGTTTGGCCCAGTTTGCAATTTCTGCGGAAGATGAACAGGAATAGGGAGAACCAATGAGAGACTAGCTGGAGGTGTCTGGACGGGCAAATTTAACTCTCATTTCCCACCAGGAAGAGGAAATAACCAAAGGCTCAGCGTGCCGTGCCGGAACCAGATTAGGGCCTGAAGCCATCCTGCGGTGTTGCGGCCAGCTCACAAGAAAGCGAGTTGAAGAAAGGAGCTCAGGGGCACTGTAATTCACAAACCTGCAGAGTTATAAATGACAGCTATCGTCCAAAAATATACTGAAGTAAGGCTGCCAAGAGGACTTGAAAGCGGGGCAGAATTGCAGGAAACCGATTTCAGGAGGTAGACTGGAATTGCATTGAAAGCATAGGAAAAGAGGCAGAACGTCCACAATGATGCACTTGGCCAAAAAGGGCGTATGCGTTTTTTCCTGAATATATTCAGGAAAAAACGCATACGCCCTTTTTGGCCAACCAAGCAAGCTTGCAAAGGAAATCTGCACTACAATGAAGTCTCACTTCCCTCCGGTCAAAAGGGCCATCTGAAAAAAGTGTAAAATCCAGAAAGGCAGGACAGGCCATGGAGAACTGGGAGCCTTGTTATGCTGATGGGCGGGATGTCAATTGCCAACAGACACTCGGGAGAAGTGTATGGTGTTTCCTGAAACATCTAAAAAACAAAGCAACAGAGCCTAGGACACTTCCACTTATGGTCCTATAGCTTAGGGAAATTAAAATCAAAAAGACACAGCCACCCCAATGTTTGGGACGCCTCTGTTTACAAGAACCTCGTTTACCGTAGAAGTTCAATATCACAGAAAGTGAAAAATGGATAAAGAACTTGTGGTACTTACGTACAATGCAGTATCACTCAGCAGTGAAATCTATGTCATCAGGCCCGTACCAGCACAATGAGTGGATTCAGGTACGATGATTCTAACTGAAATAAGTCACACAGAAAAAGAAACATCATAAGATATCTCTAATACACGGAATGTAAACTTGGCTACACAGGAACTGAATTCCAAAACAGAACAGCGTCTCAAATTTAGAAAACCAACTTATGCTTGCTTAAGGGGAAAGGTGAGTTGGGGTGCTGCATAAAACCAGAGATTGAAATGAGCACAGATAAAGTTCCTTAAGCCAAATATGGAATAGACAAGAGCTACTCCTTGCTCAAAGAAATGGACTCAACACCCCATATTAAACGCCTAAGAATGTACCTGACTAGTAAGTATCTTAAAACCTATGGATTGCTATGTCTCCGAAAGAGAATCAAACGTGTGTACAGGGGCATAAACGCAGCAGTGATAGGATTGGAGAGGTTCGGTGAGCAAATGAAGACCCTTTGAAGTCATATTGCATGGTACCCATTACACGGGTCTCAACTCTCCAGGTTTAAGGTATTCTTCCTTCAGCTAAAACATGCATGTGGAACCCAGAGTATGATCAACCATGTGAACGGGAGACGTGTTCAAATATATCTCAGTTTTCCTCCCCTGGTACTTGGGTGCAACATTCCAGATGCTTTACTAACACTCTCCCCACTTGGAGAGTCAGCGCCTTTAACCTCCTGTTTGGCCCAGTTTGCAATTTCTGCGGAAGATGAACAGGAATAGCGAGAACCAATGAGAGACTAGCTGGAGGTGTCTGGACGGGCAAATTTAACTCTCATTTCCCACCAGGAAGAGGAAATAACCAAAGGCTCAGCGTGCCGTGCCGGAACCAGATTAGAGCCTGAAGCCATCCTGCGGTGTTGCGGCCAGCTCAAAAGAAAGCGAGTTGAAGAAAGGAGCTCAGGGGCACTGTAATTCACAAACCTGCAGAGTTATAAATGACAGCTATCGTCCAAAAATATACTGAAGTAAGGCTGCCAAGAGGACTTGAAAGCGGGGCAGAATTGCAGGAAACCGATTTCAGGAGGTAGACTGGAATTGCATTGAAAGCATAGGAAAAGAGGCAGAACGTCCACAATGATGCACTTGGCCAAAAAGGGCGTATGCGTTTTTTCCTGAATATATTCAGGAAAAAACGCATACGCCCTTTTTGGCCAACCAAGCAAGCTTGCAAAGGAAATCTGCACTACAATGAAGTCTCACTTCCCCCCGGTCAAAAGGGCCATCTGAAAAAAGTGTAAAATCCAGCAAGGCAGGACAGGCCATGGAGAACTGGAGCCTTGTTATGCTGATGGGCGGGATGTAAATTGCCAACAGACACTCGGGAGAAGTGTATGGTGTTTCCTGAAACATCTAAAAAACAAAGCAACAGAGCCTAGGGCACTTCCACTTATGGTCCTATAGCTTAGGGAAATTAAAATCAAAAAGACACAGCCACCCCAAAGTTTGGGACGCCTCTGTTTACAAGAACCTCGTTTACAGTACAAGTTCAACATCGCAGAAAGTGAAAAATGGATAAAGAAGTTGTGGTATTTACTTACAAAGCAATATCACTCAGCAATGAAATCTATGTCATCAGGCCCTTAGCAGCACAATGAGTGGATTCAGGTATGATGATTCTAACTGAAATAAGTCACACAGAAAAAGAAACATCATAAGATATCACTAATACACGGAATGTAAACTTGGCTACACAGGAACTGAATTCCAAAACAGAACAGCGTCTCAAATTTAGAAAACCAACTTATGCTTGCTTAAGGGGAAAGGTGAGTTGGGGTGCTGCATAAAACCAGAGATTGAAATGAGCACAGATAAAGTTCCTTAAGCCAAATATGGAATAGACAAGAGCTACTCCTTGCTCAAAGAAATGGACTCAACACCCCATATTAAACGCCTAAGAATGTACCTGACTAGTAAGTATCTTAAAACCTATGGATTGCTATGTCTCCGAAAGAGAATCAAACGTGTGTACAGGGGCATAAACGCAGCAGTGATAGGATTGGAGAGGTTCGGTGAGCAAATGAAGACCCTTTGAAGTCATATTGCATGGTACCCATTACACGGGTCTCAACTCTCCAGGTTTAAGGTATTCTTCCTTCAGCTAAAACATGCATGTGGAACCCAGAGTATGATCAACCATGTGAACGGGAGACGTGTTCAAATATATCTCAGTTTTCCTCCCCTGGTACTTGGGTGCAACATTCCAGATGCTTTACTAACACTCTCCCCACTTGGAGAGTCAGCGCCTTTAACCTCCTGTTTGGCCCAGTTTGCAATTTCTGCGGAAGATGAACAGGAATAGCGAGAACCAATGAGAGACTAGCTGGAGGTGTCTGGACGGGCAAATTTAACTCTCATTTCCCACCAGGAAGAGGAAATAACCAAAGGCTCAGCGTGCCGTGCCGGAACCAGATTAGAGCCTGAAGCCATCCTGCGGTGTTGCGGCCAGCTCAAAAGAAAGCGAGTTGAAGAAAGGAGCTCAGGGGCACTGTAATTCACAAACCTGCAGAGTTATAAATGACAGCTATCGTCCAAAAATATACTGAAGTAAGGCTGCCAAGAGGACTTGAAAGCGGGGCAGAATTGCAGGAAACCGATTTCAGGAGGTAGACTGGAATTGCATTGAAAGCATAGGAAAAGAGGCAGAACGTCCACAATGATGCACTTGGCCAAAAAGGGCGTATGCGTTTTTTCCTGAATATATTCAGGAAAAAACGCATACGCCCTTTTTGGCCAACCAAGCAAGCTTGCAAAGGAAATCTGCACTACAATGAAGTCTCACTTCCCCCCGGTCAAAAGGGCCATCTGAAAAAAGTGTAAAATCCAGCAAGGCAGGACAGGCCATGGAGAACTGGGAGCCTTGTTATGCTGATGGGCGGGATGTAAATTGCCAACAGACACTCGGGAGAAGTGTATGGTGTTTCCTGAAACATCTAAAAAACAAAGCAACAGAGCCTAGGGCACTTCCACTTATGGTCCTATAGCTTAGGGAAATTAAAATCAAAAAGACACAGCCACCCCAAAGTTTGGGACGCCTCTGTTTACAAGAACCTCGTTTACAGTACAAGTTCAACATCGCAGAAAGTGAAAAATGGATAAAGAAGTTGTGGTATTTACTTACAAAGCAATATCACTCAGCAATGAAATCTATGTCATCAGGCCCTTAGCAGCACAATGAGTGGATTCAGGTATGATGATTCTAACTGAAATAAGTCACACAGAAAAAGAAACATCATAAGATATCACTAATACACGGAATGTAAACTTGGCTACACAGGAACTGAATTCCAAAACAGAACAGCGTCTCAAATTTAGAAAACCAACTTATGCTTGCTAAAGGGGAAAGGTGAGTTGGGGTGCTGCATAAAACCAGAGATTGAAATGAGCACAGATAAAGTTCCTTAAGCCAAATATGGAATAGACAAGAGCTACTCCTTGCTCAACGAAATGGACTTAACACCGCATATTAAACGCCTAAGAATGTACCTGACTAGTATCTTAAAACCTATGGATTGTTATGTCTCCATAAGAGAATCAAGCGTGTGTACAGGGGCATAAACGCAGCAGTGATAGGATTGGAGAGGTTCAGTGAGCAGATGAAGACGCTTTGAAGTCATATTGCATGGTACCCATTCCACGGGTCTCAACTCTCCAGGTTTAAGGTATTCTTCCTTCAGCTAAAACATGCATGTGGAACCCAGAGTATGATCAACCGTGTGAACGGGAGACGTGTTCAAATATGTCTCAGTTTTCCTCCCCTGGTACTCGGGTGCAACATTCCAGACGCTTTACTAACACTCTCCCCACTTGGAGAGTCAACGCCTTTAACCTCCTGTTTGGCCCAGTTTGCAATTTCTGCGGAAGATGAACAGGAATAGGGAGAACCAATGAGAGACTAGCTGGAGGTGTCTGGACGGGCAAATTTAACTCTCATTTCCCACCAGGAAGAGGAAATAACCAAAGGCTCAGCGTGCCGTGCCGGAACCAGATTAGGGCCTGAAGCCATCCTGCGGTGTTGCGGCCAGCTCACAAGAAAGCGAGTTGAAGAAAGGAGCTCAGGGGCACTGTAATTCACAAACCTGCAGAGTTATAAATGACAGCTATCGTCCAAAAATATACTGAAGTAAGGCTGCCAAGAGGACTTGAAAGCGGGGCAGAATTGCAGGAAACCGATTTCAGGAGGTAGACTGGAATTGCATTGAAAGCATAGGAAAAGAGGCAGAACGTCCACAATGATGCACTTGGCCAAAAAGGGCGTATGCGTTTTTTCCTGAATATATTCAGGAAAAAACGCATACGCCCTTTTTGGCCAACCAAGCAAGCTTGCAAAGGAAATCTGCACTACAATGAAGTCTCACTTCCCTCCGGTCAAAAGGGCCATCTGAAAAAAGTGTAAAATCCAGAAAGGCAGGACAGGCCATGGAGAACTGGGAGCCTTGTTATGCTGATGGGCGGGATGTCAATTGCCAACAGACACTCGGGAGAAGTGTATGGTGTTTCCTGAAACATCTAAAAAACAAAGCAACAGAGCCTAGGACACTTCCACTTATGGTCCTATAGCTTAGGGAAATTAAAATCAAAAAGACACAGCCACCCCAATGTTTGGGACGCCTCTGTTTACAAGAACCTCGTTTACCGTAGAAGTTCAATATCACAGAAAGTGAAAAATGGATAAAGAACTTGTGGTACTTACGTACAATGCAGTATCACTCAGCAGTGAAATCTATGTCATCAGGCCCGTACCAGCACAATGAGTGGATTCAGGTACGATGATTCTAACTGAAATAAGTCACACAGAAAAAGAAACATCATAAGATATCTCTAATACACGGAATGTAAACTTGGCTACACAGGAACTGAATTCCAAAACAGAACAGCGTCTCAAATTTAGAAAACCAACTTATGCTTGCTTAAGGGGAAAGGTGAGTTGGGGTGCTGCATAAAACCAGAGATTGAAATGAGCACAGATAAAGTTCCTTAAGCCAAATATGGAATAGACAAGAGCTACTCCTTGCTCAAAGAAATGGACTCAACACCCCATATTAAACGCCTAAGAATGTACCTGACTAGTAAGTATCTTAAAACCTATGGATTGCTATGTCTCCGAAAGAGAATCAAACGTGTGTACAGGGGCATAAACGCAGCAGTGATAGGATTGGAGAGGTTCGGTGAGCAAATGAAGACCCTTTGAAGTCATATTGCATGGTACCCATTCCACGGGTCTCAACTCTCCAGGTTTAAGGTATTCTTCCTTCAGCTAAAACATGCATGTGGAACCCAGAGTATGATCAACCATGTGAACGGGAGACGTGTTCAAATATATCTCAGTTTTCCTCCCCTGGTACTTGGGTGCAACATTCCAGATGCTTTACTAACACTCTCCCCACTTGGAGAGTCAGCGCCTTTAACCTCCTGTTTGGCCCAGTTTGCAATTTCTGCGGAAGATGAACAGGAATAGCGAGAACCAATGAGAGACTAGCTGGAGGTGTCTGGACGGGCAAATTTAACTCTCATTTCCCACCAGGAAGAGGAAATAACCAAAGGCTCAGCGTGCCGTGCCGGAACCAGATTAGAGCCTGAAGCCATCCTGCGGTGTTGCGGCCAGCTCAAAAGAAAGCGAGTTGAAGAAAGGAGCTCAGGGGCACTGTAATTCACAAACCTGCAGAGTTATAAATGACAGCTATCGTCCAAAAATATACTGAAGTAAGGCTGCCAAGAGGACTTGAAAGCGGGGCAGAATTGCAGGAAACCGATTTCAGGAGGTAGACTGGAATTGCATTGAAAGCATAGGAAAAGAGGCAGAACGTCCACAATGATGCACTTGGCCAAAAAGGGCGTATGCGTTTTTTCCTGAATATATTCAGGAAAAAACGCATACGCCCTTTTTGGCCAACCAAGCAAGCTTGCAAAGGAAATCTGCACTACAATGAAGTCTCACTTCCCCCCGGTCAAAAGGGCCATCTGAAAAAAGTGTAAAATCCAGCAAGGCAGGACAGGCCATGGAGAACTGGAGCCTTGTTATGCTGATGGGCGGGATGTAAATTGCCAACAGACACTCGGGAGAAGTGTATGGTGTTTCCTGAAACATCTAAAAAACAAAGCAACAGAGCCTAGGGCACTTCCACTTATGGTCCTATAGCTTAGGGAAATTAAAATCAAAAAGACACAGCCACCCCAAAGTTTGGGACGCCTCTGTTTACAAGAACCTCGTTTACAGTACAAGTTCAACATCGCAGAAAGTGAAAAATGGATAAAGAAGTTGTGGTATTTACTTACAAAGCAATATCACTCAGCAATGAAATCTATGTCATCAGGCCCTTAGCAGCACAATGAGTGGATTCAGGTATGATGATTCTAACTGAAATAAGTCACACAGAAAAAGAAACATCATAAGATATCACTAATACACGGAATGTAAACTTGGCTACACAGGAACTGAATTCCAAAACAGAACAGCGTCTCAAATTTAGAAAACCAACTTATGCTTGCTTAAGGGGAAAGGTGAGTTGGGGTGCTGCATAAAACCAGAGATTGAAATGAGCACAGATAAAGTTCCTTAAGCCAAATATGGAATAGACAAGAGCTACTCCTTGCTCAACGAAATGGACTCAACACCGCATATTAAACGCCTAAGAATGTACCTGACTAGTATCTTAAAACCTATGGATTGTTATGTCTCCATAAGAGAATCAAGCGTGTGTACAGGGGCATAAACGCAGCAGTGATAGGATTGGAGAGGTTCAGTGAGCAAATGAAGACCCTTTGAAGTCATATTGCATGGTACCCATTCCACGGGTCTCAACTCTCCAGGTTTAAGGTATTCTTCCTTCAGCTAAAACATGCATGTGGAACCCAGAGTATGATCAACCGTGTGAACGGGAGACGTGTTCAAATATGTCTCAGTTTTCCTCCCCTGGTACTCGGGTGCAACATTCCAGACGCTTTACTAACA
Source organism: Globicephala melas (assembly GCF_963455315.2). NCBI lineage: Eukaryota > Metazoa > Chordata > Mammalia > Artiodactyla > Delphinidae > Globicephala > Globicephala melas. The sequence goes on along the minus strand of NW_027207675.1, from coordinate 121,904 downwards.
CTCTCCCCACTTGGAGAGTCAGCGCCTTTAACCTCCTGTTTGGCCCAGTTTGCAATTTCTGCGGAAGATGAACAGGAATAGGGAGAACCAATGAGAGACTAGCTGGAGGTGTCTGGACGGGCAAATTTAACTCTCATTTCCCACCAGGAAGAGGAAATAACCAAAGGCTCAGCGTGCCGTGCCGGAACCAGATTAGGGCCTGAAGCCATCCTGCGGTGTTGCGGCCAGCTCACAAGAAAGCGAGTTGAAGAAAGGAGCTCAGGGGCACTGTAATTCACAAACCTGCAGAGTTATAAATGACAGCTATCGTCCAAAAATATACTGAAGTAAGGCTGCCAAGAGGACTTGAAAGCGGGGCAGAATTGCAGGAAACCGATTTCAGGAGGTAGACTGGAATTGCATTGAAAGCATAAGAAAAGAGGCAGAACGTCCACAATGATGCACTTGGCCAAAAAGGGCGTATGCGTTTTTTCCTGAATATATTCAGGAAAAAACGCATACGCCCTTTTTGGCCAACCAAGCAAGCTTGCAAAGGAAATCTGCACTACAATGAAGTCTCACTTCCCCCCGGTGAAAAGGGCCATCTGAAAAAAGTGTAAAATCCAGCAAGGCAGGACAGGCCATGGAGAACTGGGAGCCTTGTTATGCTGATGGGCGGGATGTCAATTGCCAACAGACACTCGGGAGAAGTGTATGGTGTTTCCTGAAACATCTAAAAAACAAAGCAACAGAGCCTAGGACACTTCCACTTATGGTCCTATAGCTTAGGGAAATTAAAATCAAAAAGACACAGCCACCCCAATGTTTGGGACGCCTCTGTTTACAAGAACCTCGTTTACCGTAGAAGTTCAATATCACAGAAAGTGAAAAATGGATAAAGAACTTGTGGTACTTACGTACAATGCAGTATCACTCAGCAGTGAAATCTATGTCATCAGGCCCGTACCAGCACAATGAGTGGATTCAGGTACGATGATTCTAACTGAAATAAGTCACACAGAAAAAGAAACATCATAAGATATCTCTAATACACGGAATGTAAACTTGGCTACACAGGAACTGAATTCCAAAACAGAACAGCGTCTCAAATTTAGAAAACCAACTTATGCTTGCTTAAGGGGAAAGGTGAGTTGGGGTGCTGCATAAAACCAGAGATTGAAATGAGCACAGATAAAGTTCCTTAAGCCAAATATGGAATAGACAAGAGCTACTCCTTGCTCAAAGAAATGGACTCAACACCCCATATTAAACGCCTAAGAATGTACCTGACTAGTAAGTATCTTAAAACCTATGGATTGCTATGTCTCCGAAAGAGAATCAAACGTGTGTACAGGGGCATAAACGCAGCAGTGATAGGATTGGAGAGGTTCGGTGAGCAAATGAAGACCCTTTGAAGTCATATTGCATGGTACCCATTACACGGGTCTCAACTCTCCAGGTTTAAGGTATTCTTCCTTCAGCTAAAACATGCATGTGGAACCCAGAGTATGATCAACCATGTGAACGGGAGACGTGTTCAAATATATCTCAGTTTTCCTCCCCTGGTACTTGGGTGCAACATTCCAGATGCTTTACTAACACTCTCCCCACTTGGAGAGTCAGCGCCTTTAACCTCCTGTTTGGCCCAGTTTGCAATTTCTGCGGAAGATGAACAGGAATAGCGAGAACCAATGAGAGACTAGCTGGAGGTGTCTGGACGGGCAAATTTAACTCTCATTTCCCACCAGGAAGAGGAAATAACCAAAGGCTCAGCGTGCCGTGCCGGAACCAGATTAGAGCCTGAAGCCATCCTGCGGTGTTGCGGCCAGCTCAAAAGAAAGCGAGTTGAAGAAAGGAGCTCAGGGGCACTGTAATTCACAAACCTGCAGAGTTATAAATGACAGCTATCGTCCAAAAATATACTGAAGTAAGGCTGCCAAGAGGACTTGAAAGCGGGGCAGAATTGCAGGAAACCGATTTCAGGAGGTAGACTGGAATTGCATTGAAAGCATAGGAAAAGAGGCAGAACGTCCACAATGATGCACTTGGCCAAAAAGGGCGTATGCGTTTTTTCCTGAATATATTCAGGAAAAAACGCATACGCCCTTTTTGGCCAACCAAGCAAGCTTGCAAAGGAAATCTGCACTACAATGAAGTCTCACTTCCCCCCGGTCAAAAGGGCCATCTGAAAAAAGTGTAAAATCCAGCAAGGCAGGACAGGCCATGGAGAACTGGGAGCCTTGTTATGCTGATGGGCGGGATGTAAATTGCCAACAGACACTCGGGAGAAGTGTATGGTGTTTCCTGAAACATCTAAAAAACAAAGCAACAGAGCCTAGGGCACTTCCACTTATGGTCCTATAGCTTAGGGAAATTAAAATCAAAAAGACACAGCCACCCCAAAGTTTGGGACGCCTCTGTTTACAAGAACCTCGTTTACAGTACAAGTTCAACATCGCAGAAAGTGAAAAATGGATAAAGAAGTTGTGGTATTTACTTACAAAGCAATATCACTCAGCAATGAAATCTATGTCATCAGGCCCTTAGCAGCACAATGAGTGGATTCAGGTATGATGATTCTAACTGAAATAAGTCACACAGAAAAAGAAACATCATAAGATATCACTAATACACGGAATGTAAACTTGGCTACACAGGAACTGAATTCCAAAACAGAACAGCGTCTCAAATTTAGAAAACCAACTTATGCTTGCTAAAGGGGAAAGGTGAGTTGGGGTGCTGCATAAAACCAGAGATTGAAATGAGCACAGATAAAGTTCCTTAAGCCAAATATGGAATAGACAAGAGCTACTCCTTGCTCAACGAAATGGACTCAACACCGCATATTAAACGCCTAAGAATGTACCTGACTAGTATCTTAAAACCTATGGATTGTTATGTCTCCATAAGAGAATCAAGCGTGTGTACAGGGGCATAAACGCAGCAGTGATAGGATTGGAGAGGTTCAGTGAGCAGATGAAGACGCTTTGAAGTCATATTGCATGGTACCCATTCCACGGGTCTCAACTCTCCAGGTTTAAGGTATTCTTCCTTCAGCTAAAACATGCATGTGGAACCCAGAGTATGATCAACCGTGTGAACGGGAGACGTGTTCAAATATGTCTCAGTTTTCCTCCCCTGGTACTCGGGTGCAACATTCCAGACGCTTTACTAACACTCTCCCCACTTGGAGAGTCAACGCCTTTAACCTCCTGTTTGGCCCAGTTTGCAATTTCTGCGGAAGATGAACAGGAATAGGGAGAACCAATGAGAGACTAGCTGGAGGTGTCTGGACGGGCAAATTTAACTCTCATTTCCCACCAGGAAGAGGAAATAACCAAAGGCTCAGCGTGCCGTGCCGGAACCAGATTAGGGCCTGAAGCCATCCTGCGGTGTTGCGGCCAGCTCACAAGAAAGCGAGTTGAAGAAAGGAGCTCAGGGGCACTGTAATTCACAAACCTGCAGAGTTATAAATGACAGCTATCGTCCAAAAATATACTGAAGTAAGGCTGCCAAGAGGACTTGAAAGCGGGGCAGAATTGCAGGAAACCGATTTCAGGAGGTAGACTGGAATTGCATTGAAAGCATAGGAAAAGAGGCAGAACGTCCACAATGATGCACTTGGCCAAAAAGGGCGTATGCGTTTTTTCCTGAATATATTCAGGAAAAAACGCATACGCCCTTTTTGGCCAACCAAGCAAGCTTGCAAAGGAAATCTGCACTACAATGAAGTCTCACTTCCCTCCGGTCAAAAGGGCCATCTGAAAAAAGTGTAAAATCCAGAAAGGCAGGACAGGCCATGGAGAACTGGGAGCCTTGTTATGCTGATGGGCGGGATGTCAATTGCCAACAGACACTCGGGAGAAGTGTATGGTGTTTCCTGAAACATCTAAAAAACAAAGCAACAGAGCCTAGGACACTTCCACTTATGGTCCTATAGCTTAGGGAAATTAAAATCAAAAAGACACAGCCACCCCAATGTTTGGGACGCCTCTGTTTACAAGAACCTCGTTTACCGTAGAAGTTCAATATCACAGAAAGTGAAAAATGGATAAAGAACTTGTGGTACTTACGTACAATGCAGTATCACTCAGCAGTGAAATCTATGTCATCAGGCCCGTACCAGCACAATGAGTGGATTCAGGTACGATGATTCTAACTGAAATAAGTCACACAGAAAAAGAAACATCATAAGATATCTCTAATACACGGAATGTAAACTTGGCTACACAGGAACTGAATTCCAAAACAGAACAGCGTCTCAAATTTAGAAAACCAACTTATGCTTGCTTAAGGGGAAAGGTGAGTTGGGGTGCTGCATAAAACCAGAGATTGAAATGAGCACAGATAAAGTTCCTTAAGCCAAATATGGAATAGACAAGAGCTACTCCTTGCTCAAAGAAATGGACTCAACACCCCATATTAAACGCCTAAGAATGTACCTGACTAGTAAGTATCTTAAAACCTATGGATTGCTATGTCTCCGAAAGAGAATCAAACGTGTGTACAGGGGCATAAACGCAGCAGTGATAGGATTGGAGAGGTTCGGTGAGCAAATGAAGACCCTTTGAAGTCATATTGCATGGTACCCATTACACGGGTCTCAACTCTCCAGGTTTAAGGTATTCTTCCTTCAGCTAAAACATGCATGTGGAACCCAGAGTATGATCAACCATGTGAACGGGAGACGTGTTCAAATATATCTCAGTTTTCCTCCCCTGGTACTTGGGTGCAACATTCCAGATGCTTTACTAACACTCTCCCCACTTGGAGAGTCAGCGCCTTTAACCTCCTGTTTGGCCCAGTTTGCAATTTCTGCGGAAGATGAACAGGAATAGCGAGAACCAATGAGAGACTAGCTGGAGGTGTCTGGACGGGCAAATTTAACTCTCATTTCCCACCAGGAAGAGGAAATAACCAAAGGCTCAGCGTGCCATGCCGGAACCAGATTAGAGCCTGAAGCCATCCTGCGGTGTTGCGGCCAGCTCAAAAGAAAGCGAGTTGAAGAAAGGAGCTCAGGGGCACTGTAATTCACAAACCTGCAGAGTTATAAATGACAGCTATCGTCCAAAAATATACTGAAGTAAGGCTGCCAAGAGGACTTGAAAGCGGGGCAGAATTGCAGGAAACCGATTTCAGGAGGTAGACTGGAATTGCATTGAAAGCATAGGAAAAGAGGCAGAACGTCCACAATGATGCACTTGGCCAAAAAGGGCGTATGCGTTTTTTCCTGAATATATTCAGGAAAAAACGCATACGCCCTTTTTGGCCAACCAAGCAAGCTTGCAAAGGAAATCTGCACTACAATGAAGTCTCACTTCCCCCCGGTCAAAAGGGCCATCTGAAAAAAGTGTAAAATCCAGCAAGGCAGGACAGGCCATGGAGAACTGGGAGCCTTGTTATGCTGATGGGCGGGATGTAAATTGCCAACAGACACTCGGGAGAAGTGTATGGTGTTTCCTGAAACATCTAAAAAACAAAGCAACAGAGCCTAGGGCACTTCCACTTATGGTCCTATAGCTTAGGGAAATTAAAATCAAAAAGACACAGCCACCCCAAAGTTTGGGACGCCTCTGTTTACAAGAACCTCGTTTACAGTACAAGTTCAACATCGCAGAAAGTGAAAAATGGATAAAGAAGTTGTGGTATTTACTTACAAAGCAATATCACTCAGCAATGAAATCTATGTCATCAGGCCCTTAGCAGCACAATGAGTGGATTCAGGTATGATGATTCTAACTGAAATAAGTCACACAGAAAAAGAAACATCATAAGATATCACTAATACACGGAATGTAAACTTGGCTACACAGGAACTGAATTCCAAAACAGAACAGCGTCTCAAATTTAGAAAACCAACTTATGCTTGCTAAAGGGGAAAGGTGAGTTGGGGTGCTGCATAAAACCAGAGATTGAAATGAGCACAGATAAAGTTCCTTAAGCCAAATATGGAATAGACAAGAGCTACTCCTTGCTCAACGAAATGGACTCAACACCGCATATTAAACGCCTAAGAATGTACCTGACTAGTATCTTAAAACCTATGGATTGTTATGTCTCCATAAGAGAATCAAGCGTGTGTACAGGGGCATAAACGCAGCAGTGATAGGATTGGAGAGGTTCAGTGAGCAGATGAAGACGCTTTGAAGTCATATTGCATGGTACCCATTCCACGGGTCTCAACTCTCCAGGTTTAAGGTATTCTTCCTTCAGCTAAAACATGCATGTGGAACCCAGAGTATGATCAACCGTGTGAACGGGAGACGTGTTCAAATATGTCTCAGTTTTCCTCCCCTGGTACTCGGGTGCAACATTCCAGACGCTTTACTAACACTCTCCCCACTTGGAGAGTCAACGCCTTTAACCTCCTGTTTGGCCCAGTTTGCAATTTCTGCGGAAGATGAACAGGAATAGGGAGAACCAATGAGAGACTAGCTGGAGGTGTCTGGACGGGCAAATTTAACTCTCATTTCCCACCAGGAAGAGGAAATAACCAAAGGCTCAGCGTGCCGTGCCGGAACCAGATTAGGGCCTGAAGCCATCCTGCGGTGTTGCGGCCAGCTCACAAGAAAGCGAGTTGAAGAAAGGAGCTCAGGGGCACTGTAATTCACAAACCTGCAGAGTTATAAATGACAGCTATCGTCCAAAAATATACTGAAGTAAGGCTGCCAAGAGGACTTGAAAGCGGGGCAGAATTGCAGGAAACCGATTTCAGGAGGTAGACTGGAATTGCATTGAAAGCATAGGAAAAGAGGCAGAACGTCCACAATGATGCACTTGGCCAAAAAGGGCGTATGCGTTTTTTCCTGAATATATTCAGGAAAAAACGCATACGCCCTTTTTGGCCAACCAAGCAAGCTTGCAAAGGAAATCTGCACTACAATGAAGTCTCACTTCCCTCCGGTCAAAAGGGCCATCTGAAAAAAGTGTAAAATCCAGAAAGGCAGGACAGGCCATGGAGAACTGGGAGCCTTGTTATGCTGATGGGCGGGATGTCAATTGCCAACAGACACTCGGGAGAAGTGTATGGTGTTTCCTGAAACATCTAAAAAACAAAGCAACAGAGCCTAGGACACTTCCACTTATGGTCCTATAGCTTAGGGAAATTAAAATCAAAAAGACACAGCCACCCCAATGTTTGGGACGCCTCTGTTTACAAGAACCTCGTTTACCGTAGAAGTTCAATATCACAGAAAGTGAAAAATGGATAAAGAACTTGTGGTACTTACGTACAATGCAGTATCACTCAGCAGTGAAATCTATGTCATCAGGCCCGTACCAGCACAATGAGTGGATTCAGGTACGATGATTCTAACTGAAATAAGTCACACAGAAAAAGAAACATCATAAGATATCTCTAATACACGGAATGTAAACTTGGCTACACAGGAACTGAATTCCAAAACAGAACAGCGTCTCAAATTTAGAAAACCAACTTATGCTTGCTTAAGGGGAAAGGTGAGTTGGGGTGCTGCATAAAACCAGAGATTGAAATGAGCACAGATAAAGTTCCTTAAGCCAAATATGGAATAGACAAGAGCTACTCCTTGCTCAAAGAAATGGACTCAACACCCCATATTAAACGCCTAAGAATGTACCTGACTAGTAAGTATCTTAAAACCTATGGATTGCTATGTCTCCGAAAGAGAATCAAACGTGTGTACAGGGGCATAAACGCAGCAGTGATAGGATTGGAGAGGTTCGGTGAGCAAATGAAGACCCTTTGAAGTCATATTGCATGGTACCCATTACACGGGTCTCAACTCTCCAGGTTTAAGGTATTCTTCCTTCAGCTAAAACATGCATGTGGAACCCAGAGTATGATCAACCATGTGAACGGGAGACGTGTTCAAATATATCTCAGTTTTCCTCCCCTGGTACTTGGGTGCAACATTCCAGATGCTTTACTAACACTCTCCCCACTTGGAGAGTCAGCGCCTTTAACCTCCTGTTTGGCCCAGTTTGCAATTTCTGCGGAAGATGAACAGGAATAGCGAGAACCAATGAGAGACTAGCTGGAGGTGTCTGGACGGGCAAATTTAACTCTCATTTCCCACCAGGAAGAGGAAATAACCAAAGGCTCAGCGTGCCATGCCGGAACCAGATTAGAGCCTGAAGCCATCCTGCGGTGTTGCGGCCAGCTCAAAAGAAAGCGAGTTGAAGAAAGGAGCTCAGGGGCACTGTAATTCACAAACCTGCAGAGTTATAAATGACAGCTATCGTCCAAAAATATACTGAAGTAAGGCTGCCAAGAGGACTTGAAAGCGGGGCAGAATTGCAGGAAACCGATTTCAGGAGGTAGACTGGAATTGCATTGAAAGCATAGGAAAAGAGGCAGAACGTCCACAATGATGCACTTGGCCAAAAAGGGCGTATGCGTTTTTTCCTGAATATATTCAGGAAAAAACGCATACGCCCTTTTTGGCCAACCAAGCAAGCTTGCAAAGGAAATCTGCACTACAATGAAGTCTCACTTCCCCCCGGTCAAAAGGGCCATCTGAAAAAAGTGTAAAATCCAGCAAGGCAGGACAGGCCATGGAGAACTGGGAGCCTTGTTATGCTGATGGGCGGGATGTAAATTGCCAACAGACACTCGGGAGAAGTGTATGGTGTTTCCTGAAACATCTAAAAAACAAAGCAACAGAGCCTAGGGCACTTCCACTTATGGTCCTATAGCTTAGGGAAATTAAAATCAAAAAGACACAGCCACCCCAAAGTTTGGGACGCCTCTGTTTACAAGAACCTCGTTTACAGTACAAGTTCAACATCGCAGAAAGTGAAAAATGGATAAAGAAGTTGTGGTATTTACTTACAAAGCAATATCACTCAGCAATGAAATCTATGTCATCAGGCCCTTAGCAGCACAATGAGTGGATTCAGGTATGATGATTCTAACTGAAATAAGTCACACAGAAAAAGAAACATCATAAGATATCACTAATACACGGAATGTAAACTTGGCTACACAGGAACTGAATTCCAAAACAGAACAGCGTCTCAAATTTAGAAAACCAACTTATGCTTGCTTAAGGGGAAAGGTGAGTTGGGGTGCTGCATAAAACCAGAGATTGAAATGAGCACAGATAAAGTTCCTTAAGCCAAATATGGAATAGACAAGAGCTACTCCTTGCTCAACGAAATGGACTCAACACCGCATATTAAACGCCTAAGAATGTACCTGACTAGTATCTTAAAACCTATGGATTGTTATGTCTCCATAAGAGAATCAAGCGTGTGTACAGGGGCATAAACGCAGCAGTGATAGGATTGGAGAGGTTCAGTGAGCAGATGAAGACGCTTTGAAGTCATATTGCATGGTACCCATTCCACGGGTCTCAACTCACCAGGTTTAAGGTATTCTTCCTTCAGCTAAAACATGCATGTGGAACCCAGAGTATGATCAACCGTGTGAACGGGAGACGTGTTCAAATATGTCTCAGTTTTCCTCCCCTGGTACTCGGGTGCAACATTCCAGATGCTTTACTAACACTCTCCCGACTTGGAGAGTCAGCGCCTTTAACCTCCTGTTTGGCCCAGTTTGCAATTTCTGCGGAAGATGAACAGGAATAGGGAGAACAAATGAGAGACTAGCTGGAGGTGTCTGGACGGGCAAATTTAACTCTCATTTCCCACCAGGAAGAGGAAATAACCAAAGGCTCAGCGTGCCGTGCCGGAACCAGATTAGAGCCTGAAGCCATCCTGCGGTGTTGCGGCCAGCTCAAAAGAAAGCGAGTTGAAGAAAGGAGCTCAGGGGTACTGTAATTCACAAACCTGCAGAGTTATAAATGACAGCTATCGTCCAAAAATATACTGAAGTATGGCTGCCAAGAGGACTTGAAAGCGGGGCAGAATTGCAGGAAACCGATTTCAGGAGGTAGACTGCAATTGCATTGAAAGCATAGGAAAAGAGGCAGAACGTCCACAATGATGCACTTGGCCAAAAAGGGCGTATGCGTTTTTTCCTGAATATATTCAGGAAAAAACGCATACGCCCTTTTTGGCCAACCAAGCAAGCTTGCAAAGGAAATCTGCACTACAAAGAAGTCTCACTTCCCCCCGGTCAAAAGGGCCATCTGAAAAAAGTGTAAAATCCAGCAAGGCAGGACAGGCCATGGAGAACTGGGAGCCTTGTTATGCTGATGGGCGGGATGTAAATTGCCAACAGACACTCGGGAGAAGTGTATGGTGTTTCCTGAAACATCTAAAAAACAAAGCAACAGAGCCTAGGGCACTTCCACTTATGGTCCTATAGCTTAGGGAAATTAAAATCAAAAAGACACAGCCACCCCAAAGTTTGGGACGCCTCTGTTTACAAGAACCTCGTTTACAGTACAAGTTCAACATCGCAGAAAGTGAAAAATGGATAAAGAAGTTGTGGTATTTACTTACAAAGCAATATCACTCAGCAATGAAATCTATGTCATCAGGCCCTTAGCAGCACAATGAGTGGATTCAGGTATGATGATTCTAACTGAAATAAGTCACACAGAAAAAGAAACATCATAAGATATCACTAATACACGGAATGTAAACTTGGCTACACAGGAACTGAATTCCAAAACAGAACAGCGTCTCAAATTTAGAAAACCAACTTATGCTTGCTTAAGGGGAAAGGTGAGTTGGGGTGCTGCATAAAACCAGAGATTGAAATGAGCACAGATAAAGTTCCTTAAGCCAAATATGGAATAGACAAGAGCTACTCCTTGCTCGACGAAATGGACTCAACATCCCATATTAAACGCCTAAGAATGTACCTGACTAGTAAGTATCTTAAAACCTATGGATTGCTATGTCTCCAAAAGAGAATCAAGCGTGTGTACAGGGGCATAAACGCAGCAGTGATAGGATTGGAGAGGTTCGGTGAGCAAATGAAGACCCTTTGAAGTCATATTGCATGGTACCCATTACACGGGTCTCAACTCTCCAGGTTTAAGGTATTCTTCCTTCAGCTAAAACATGCATGTGGAACCCAGAGTATGATCAACCGTGTGAACGGGAGACGTGTTCAAATATGTCTCAGTTTTCCTCCCCTGGTACTCGGGTGCAACATTCCAGACGCTTTACTAACACTCTCCCCACTTGGAGAGTCAACGCCTTTAACCTCCTGTTTGGTCCAGTTTGCAATTTCTGCGGAAGATGAACAGGAATAGGGAGAACCAATGAGAGACTAGCTGGAGGTGTCTGGACGGGCAAATTTAACTCTCATTTCCCACCAGGAAGAGGAAATAACCAAAGGCTCAGCGTGCCGTGCCGGAACCAGATTAGGGCCTGAAGCCATCCTGCGGTGTTGCGGCCAGGTCACAAGAAAGCGAGTTTAAGAAAGGAGCTCAGGGGCACTGTAATTCACAAACCTGCAGAGTTATAAATGACAGCTATCGTCCAAAAATATACTGAAGTAAGGCTGCCAAGAGGACTTGAAAGCGGGGCAGAATTGCAGGAAACCGATTTCAGGAGGTAGACTGGAATTGCATTGAAAGCATAGGAAAAGAGGCAGAACGTCCACAATGATGCACTTGGCCAAAAAGGGCGTATGCGTTTTTTCCTGAATATATTCAGGAAAAAACGCATACGCCCTTTTTGGCCAACCAAGCAAGCTTGCAAAGGAAATCTGCACTACAATGAAGTCTCACTTCCCCCCGGTCAAAAGGGCCATCTGAAAAAAGTGTAAAATCCAGAAAGGCAGGACAGGCCATGGAGAACTGGGAGCCTTGTTATGCTGATGGGCGGGATGTCAATTGCCAACAGACACTCGGGAGAAGTGTATGGTGTTTCCTGAAACATCTAAAAAACAAAGCAACAGAGCCTAGGGCACTTCCACTTATGGTCCTATAGCTTAGGGAAATTAAAATCAAAAAGACACAGCCACCCCAATGTTTGGGACGCCTCTGTTTACAAGAATCTCGTTTACCGTACAAGTTCAATATCACAGAAAGTGAAAAATGGATAAAGAACTTGTGGTACTTACGTACAATGCAGTATCACTCAGCAGTGAAATCTATGTCATCAGGCCCGTAGCAGCACAATGAGTGGATTCAGGTACGATGATTCTAACTGAAATAAGTCACACAGAAAAAGAAACATCATAAGATATCTCTAATACACGGAATGTAAACTTGGCTACACAGGAACTGAATTCCAAAACAGAACAGCGTCTCAAATTTAGAAAACCAACTTATGCTTGCTTAAGGGGAAAGGTGAGTTGGGGTGCTGCATAAAACCAGAGATTGAAATGAGCACAGATAAAGTTCCTTAAGCCAAATATGGAATAGACAAGAGCTACTCCTTGCTCAACGAAATGGACTCAACATCCCATATTAAACGCCTAAGAATGTACCTGACTAGTAAGTATCTTAAAACCTATGGATTGCTATGTCTCCGAAAGAGAATCAAACGTGTGTACAGGGGCATAAACGCAGCAGTGATAGGATTGGAGAGGTTCGGTGAGCAAATGAAGACCCTTTGAAGTCATATTGCATGGTACCCATTACACGGGTCTCAACTCTCCAGGTTTAAGGTATTCTTCCTTCAGCTAAAGCATGCATGTGGAACCCAGAGTATGATCAACCGTGTGAACGGTAGACGTGTTCAAATATGTCTCAGTTTTCCTCCCCTGGTACTCAGGTGCAACATTCCAGATGCTTTACTAACACTCTCCCGACTTGGAGAGTCAGCGCCTTTAACCTCCTGTTTGGCCCAGTTTGCAATTTCTGCGGAAGATGAACAGGAATAGGGAGAACAAATGAGAGACTAGCTGGAGGTGTCTGGACGGGCAAATTTAACTCTCATTTCCCACCAGGAAGAGGAAATAACCAAAGGCTCAGCGTGCCGTGCCGGAACCAGATTAGAGCCTGAAGCCATCCTGTGGTGTTGCGGCCAGCTAAAAAGAAAGCGAGTTGAAGAAAGGAGCTCAGGGGCACTGTAATTCACAAACCTGCAGAGTTATAAATGACAGCTATCGTCCAAAAATATACTGAAGTAAGGCTGCCAAGAGGACTTGAAAGCGGGGCAGAATTGCAGGAAACCGATTTCAGGAGGTAGACTGGAATTGCATTGAAAGCATAGGAAAAGAGGCAGAACGTCCACAATGATGCACTTGGCCAAAAAGGGCGTATGCTTTTTTTCCTGAATATATTCAGGAAAAAACGCATACGCACTTTTTGGCCAACCAAGCAAGCTTGCAAAGGAAATCTGCACTACAATGAAGTCTCACTTCCCCCCGGTCAAAAGGGCCATCTGAAAAAAGTGTAAAATCCAGCAAGGCAGGACAGGCCATGGAGAACTGGGAGCCTTGTTATGCTGATGGGCGGGATGTAAATTGCCAACAGACACTCGGGAGAAGTGTATGGTGTTTCCTGAAACATCTAAAAAACAAAGCAACAGAGCCTAGGGCACTTCCACTTATGGTCCTATATCTTAGGGAAATTAAAATCAAAAAGACACAGCCACCCCAAAGTTTGGGACGCCTCTGTTTACAAGAACCTCGTTTACAGTACAAGTTCAACATCGCAGAAAGTGAAAAATGGATAAAGAAGTTGTGGTATTTACTTACAAAGCAATATCACTCAGCAATTAAATCTATGTCATCAGGCCCTTAGCAGCTCAATGAGTGGATTCAGGTATGATGATTCTAACTGAAATAAGTCACACAGAAAAAGAAACATCATAAGATATCACTAATACACGGAATGTAAACTTAGCTACACAGGAACTGAATTCCAAAACAGAACAGCGTCTCAAATTTAGAAAACCAACTTATGCTTGCTTAAGGGTAAAGGTGAGTTGGGGTGCTGCATAAAACCAGAGATTGAAATGAGCACAGATAAAGTTCCTTAAGCCAAATATGGAATAGACAAGAGCTACTCCTTGCTCAACGAAATGGACTCAACATCCCATATTAAACGCCTAAGAATGTACCTGAGTAGTAAGTATCTTAAAACCTATGGATTGCTATGTCTCCAAAAGAGAATCAAGCATGTTTACAGGGGCATAAACGCAGCAGTGATAGGATTGGAGAGGTTCGGTGAGCAAATGAAGACCCTTTGAAGTCATATTGCATGGTACCCATTACACGGGTCTCAACTCTCCAGGTTTAAGGTATTCTTCCTTCAGCTAAAACATGCATGTGGAACCCAGAGTATGATCAACCGTGTGAACGGGAGACGTGTTCAAATATGTCTCAGTTTTCCTCCCCTGGTACTCGGGTGCAACATTCCCGATGCTTTACTAACACTCTCCCGACTTGGAGAGTCAGCGCCTTTAACCTCCTGTTTGGCCCAGTTTGCAATTTCTGCGGAAGATGAACAGGAATAGGGAGAACAAATGAGAGACTAGCTGGACGTGTCTGGACGGGCAAATTTAACTCTCATTTCCCACCAGGAAGAGGAAATAACCAAAGGCTCAGCGTGCCGTGCCGGAACCAGATTAGAGCCTGAAGCCATCCTGCGGTGTTGCGGCCAGCTCAAAAGAAAGCGAGTTGAAGAAAGGAGCTCAGGGGCACTGTAATTCACAAACCTGCAGAGTTATTAATGACAGCTATCGTCCAAAAATATACTGAAGTAAGGCTGCCAAGAGGACTTGAAAGGGGGGCAGAATTGCAGGAAACCGATTTCAGGAGGTAGACTGGAATTGCACTGAAAGCATAGGAAAAGAGGCAGAACGTCCACAATGATGCACTTGGCCAAAAAGGGCGTATGCGTTTTTTCCTGAATATATTCAGGAAAAAACGCATACGCCCTTTTTGGCCAACCAAGCAAGCTTGCAAAGGAAATCTGCACTACAATGAAGTCTCACTTCCCCCCGGTCAAAAGGGCCGTCTGAAAAAAGTGTAAAATCCAGCAAGGCAGGACAGGCCATGGAGAACTGGAAGCCTTGTTATGCTGATGGGCGGGATGTAAATTGCCAACAGACACTCGGGAGAAGTGTATGGTGTTTCCTGAAACATCTAAAAAACAAAGCAACAGAGCCTAGGGCACTTCCACTTATGGTCCTATAGCTTAGGGAAATTAAAATCAAAAAGACACAGCCACCCCAAAGTTTGGGACGCCTCTGTTTACAAGAACCTCGTTTACAGTACAAGTTCAACATTGCAGAAAGTGAAAAATGGATAAAGAAGTTGTGGTATTTACTTACAAAGCAATATCACTCAGCAATTAAATCTATGTCATCAGGCCCTTAGCAGCTCAATGAGTGGATTCAGGTATGATGATTCTAACTGAAATAAGTCACACAGAAAAAGAAACATCATAAGATATCACTAATACACGGAATGTAAACTTAGCTACACAGGAACTGAATTCCAAAACAGAACAGCGTCTCAAATTTAGAAAACAAACTTATGCTTGCTTAAGGGTAAAGGTGAGTTGGGGTGCTGCATAAAACCAGAGATTGAAATGAGCACAGAGAAAGTTCCTTAAGCCAAATATGGAATAGACAAGAGCTACTCCTTGCTCAACGAAATGGACTCAACACCGCATATTAAACGCCTAAGAATGTACCTGAGTAGTAAGTATCTTAAAACCTATGGATTGCTATGTCTCCAAAAGAGAATCAAGCGTGTGTACGGGGCATAAATGCAGCAGTGATAGGATTGGAGAGGTTCGGTGAGCAAATGAAGACCCTTTGAAGTCATATTGCATGGTACCCATTCCACGGGTTTCAACTACCCAGATTTAAGGTATTCTTCCTTCAGTTGAAACATGCATGTGGAACCTAGAGTATGATCAACCATGTGATCGGGAGACGTGTTCAAATATGTCTCAGTTTTCCTCCCCTGGTACTCAGGTGCAACATTCCAGACGCTTTACTAACACTCTCCCGACTTGGAGAGTCAGTCCCTTTAACCTCCTGTTTGGCCCAGTTTGCAATTTCTGCGGAAGATGAACAGGAATAGGGAGAACCAATGAGAGACTAGCTGGAGGTGTCTGGACGGGCAAATTTAACTATGATTTCCCACCAGGAAGAGGAAATAACCAAAGGCTCAGCGTGCTGTGCCAGAACCAGATTAGGGCCTGAAGCCATCCTGCGGTGTTGCGGCCAGCTCACAAGAAAGCGAGTTGAAGAAAGGAGCTCAGTGGCACTGTAATTCACAAACCTGCAGAGTTATAAATGACAGCTATCGTCCAAAAATATACTGAAGTAAGGCTGCCAAGAGGACTTGAAAGCGGGGCAGAATTGCAGGAAACCGATTTCAGGAGGTAGACTGGAATTGCATTGAAAGCATAGGAAAAGAGGCAGAACGTCCACAATGATGCACTTGGCCAAAAAGGGCGTATGCGTTTTTTCCTGAATATATTCAGGAAAAAATGCATACGCCCTTTTTGGCCAACCAAGCAAACTTGCAAAGGAAATCTGCACTACAATGAAGTCTCACTTCCCCCCGGTCAAAAGGGCCATCTGAAAAAAGTGTAAAATCCAGAAAGGCAGGACAGGCCATGGAGAACTGGGAGCCTTGTTATGCTGATGGGCGGGATGTAAATTGCCAACAGACACTCGGGAGAGGTGTATGGTGTTTCCTGAAACATCTAAGAAACAAAGCGACAGAGCCTAGGGCACTTCCACTTATGGTCCTATAGCTTAGGGAAATTAAAATCAAAAAGACACAGCCACCCCAAAGTTTGGGACGCCTCTGTTTACAAGAACCTCGTTTACCGTACAAGATCAATATCACAGAAAGTGAAAAATGGATAAAGAACTTGTGGTACTTACGTACAATGCAGTATCACTCAGCAATGAAATCTATGTCATCAGGCCCGTAGCAGCATAATGAGTGGATTCAGGTATGATGATTCTAACTGAAATAAGTCACACAGAAAAAGAAACATCATAAGATATCACTAATACACGGAATGTAAACTTGGCTACACAGGAACTGAATTCCAAAACAGAACAGGGTCTCAAATTTAGAAAACCAACTTATGCTTGCTTAAGGGGAAAGGTGAGTTGTGGTGCTGTATAAAACCAGAGATTGAAATGAGCACAGATAAAGTAACTTAAGCCAAATATGGAATAGACAATAGCTACTCCTTGCTCAACGAAATGGACTCAACACCGCATATTAAACGCCTAAGAATGTACCTGACTAGTAAGTATCTTAAAACCTATGGATTGCTATGTCTCCAAAAGAGAATCAAGCGTGTGTACTGGGCATAAACGCAGCAGTGATAGGATTGGAGAGGTTCAGTGAGCAAATGAAGACCCTTTGAAGTCATATTGCATGGTACCCATTCCACGGGTTTCAACTACCCTGGTTTAAGGTATTCTTCCTTCAGTTGAAACATGCATGTGGAACCTAGAGTATGATCAACCATGTGATCGGGAGATGTGTTCAAATATGTCTCAGTTTTCCTCCCCTGGTACCTAGGTGCAACATTCCAGACGCTTTACTAACACTCTCCCGACTTGGAGAGTCAGTCCCTTTAACCTCCTGTTTGGCCCAGTTTGCAATTTCTGCGGAAGATTAACAGGAATAGGGAGAACCAATGAGAGACTAGCTGGAGGTGTCTGGACGGGCAAATTTAACTCTCATTTCCCACCAGGAAGAGGAAATAACCAAAGGCTCAGCGTGCTGTGCCGGAACCAGATTAGGGCCTGAAGCCATCCTGCGGTGTTGCGGCCAGCTCACAAGAAAGCGAGTTGAAGAAAGGAGCTCAGGGGCACTGTAATTCACAAACCTGCAGAGTTATAAATGACAGCTATCGTCCGAAAATATACTGAAGTAAGGCTGCCAAGAGGACTTGAAAGCGGGGCAGAATTGCAGGAAACCGATTTCAGGAGGTAGACTGGAATTGCATTGAAAGCATAGGAAAAGAGGCAGAACGTCCACAATGATGCACTTGGCCAAAAAGGGCGTATGCGTTTTTTCCTGAATATATTCAGGAAAAAACGCATACGCCCTTTTTGGCCAACCAAGCAAGCTTGCAAAGGAAATCTGCACTACAATGAAGTCTCACTTCCCCCCGGTCAAAAGGGCCATCTGAAAAAAGTGTAAAATCCAGCAAGGCAGGACAGGCCATGGAGAACTGGGAGCCTTGTTATGCTGATGGGCGGGATGTAAATTGCCAACAGACACTCGGGAGAAGTGTATGGTGTTTCCTGAAACATCTAAAAAACAAAGCAACAGAGCCTAGGGCACTTCCACTTATGGTCGTATAGTTTAGGGAAATTAAAATCAAAAAGACACAGCCACCCCAAAGTTTGGGACGCCTCTGTTTACAAGAACCTCGTTTACCGTACAAGTTCAATATCACAGAAAGTGAAAAATGGATAAAGAACTCGTGGTACTTACGTACAATGCAGTATCACTCAGCAATGAAATCTATGTCATCAGGCCCGTAGCAGCATAATGAGTGGATTCAGGTATGATGATTCTAACTGAAATAAGTCACACAGAAAAAGAAACATCATAAGATATCACTAATACACGGAATGTAAACTTGGCTACACAGGAAATGAATTACAGAACAGAACATGGTCTCAAATTTAGAAAACCAACTTATGCTTGCTTAAGGGGAAAGGTGAGTTGGGTTGCTGCATAAAACCAGAGATTGAAATGAGCACAGATAAAGTTCCTTAAGCCAAATATGGAATAGACAAGAGCTACTCCTTGCTCAACGTAATGGACACAACACCCCATATTAAAGGCCTAAGAATGTACCTGACTAGTAAGTATCTTAAAACCTATGGATTGCTTTGTCTAAGAAAGAGAATCAAGCGTGTGTACAGGCGCATAAACGCAGCAGTGATAGGATTGGAGAGGTTCGGTGAGCAAATGAAGACCCTTTGAAGTCATATTGCATGGTACCCATTACACGGGTCTCAACTCTCCAGGTTTAAGGTATTCTTCCTTCAGCTAAAACATTCATGTGGAACCCAGAGTATGATCCACCGTGTGAACGGGAGAGGTGTTCAAATATGTCTCAGTTTTCCTCACCTGGTACGCGGGTGCAACATTCCAGACGCTTTACTAACACTCTCCCAACTTGGAGAGTCAGCGCCTTTAACCTCCTGTTTGGCCCAGTTTGCAATTTCTGCGGAAGATGAACAGGAATAGGGAGAACCAATGAGAGACTAGCTGGAGGTGTCTGGACGGGCAAATTTAACTCTCATTTCCCACCAGGAAGAGGAAATAACCAAAGGCTCAGCGTGCCGTGCCGGAACCAGATTAGGGTCTGAAGCCATCCTGCGGTGTTGCGGCCAGCTCACAAGAAAACGACTTGAAGAAAGGAGCTCAGGGGCACTGTAATTCACAAACCTGCAGAGTTATAAATGACAGCTATTTCCAAAAATATACTGAAGTAAGGCTGCCAAGAGGACTTGAAAGCGGGGCAGAATTGCAGGAATCCGATTTCAGGAGGTAGACTGGAATTGCATTGAAAACATAGGAAAAGAGGCAGAACGTCCACAATGATGCACTTGGCCAAAAAGGGCGTATGCGTTTTTTCCTGAATATATTCAGGAAAAAACGCATACGCACTTTTTGGCCAACCAAGCAAACTTGCAAAGGAAATCTGCACTACAATGAAGTCTCACTTCCCCCCAGTCAAAAGGGCCATCTGAAAAAAGTGTAAAATCCAGAAAGGCAGGACAGGCCATGGAGAACTGGGAGCCTTGTTATGCTGATGGGCGGGATGTAAATTGCCAACAGACACTCGGGAGAAGTGTATGGTGTTTCCTGAAACATCTAAGAAACAAAGCGACAGAGCCTAGGGCACTTCCACTTATGGACCTATAGCTTAGGGAAATTAAAATCAAAAAGACACAGCCACCCCAAAGTTTGGGACGCCTCTATTTACAAGAACCTCGTTTACCGTACAAGTTCAATATCACAGAAAGTGAAAAATGGATAAAGAACTTGTGGTACTTACGTACAATGCAGTATCCCTCAGCAATGAAATCTATGTCATCAGGCCCGTAGCAGCATAATGAGTGGATTCAGGTACGATGATTCTAACTGAAATAAGTCACACAGAAAAAGAAACATCATAAGATATCACTAATACACGGAATGTAAACTTGGCTACACAGGAACTGAATTCCAAAACAGAACAGGGTCTCAAATTTAGAAAACCAACTTATGCTTGCTTAAGGGGAAAGGTGAGTTGTGGTGCTGTATAAAACCAGAGATTGAAATGAGCACAGATAAAGTAACTTAAGCCAAATATGGAATAGACAATAGCTACTCCTTGCTCAATGAAATGGACTCAACACCGCATATTAAACGCCTAAGAATGTACCTGACTAGTAAGTATCTTTAAACCTATGGATTGCTATGTCTCCAAAAGAGAATCAAGCGTGTGTACGGGGCATAAACGCAGCAGTGATAGGATTGGAGAGGTTCGGTGAGCAAATGAAGACCCTTTGAAGTCATATTGCATGGTACCCATTCCACGGGTTTCAACTACCAAGATTTAAGGTATTCTTCCTTCAGCTAAAACATGCATGTGGAACCTAGAGTATGATCAACCATGTGATCGGGAGACGTGTTCAAATATGTCTCAGTTTTCCTCCCCTGGTACTCGGGTGCAACATTCCAGACGCTTTACTAACACTCTCCCGACTTGGAGAGTCAGTCCCTTTAACCTCCTGTTTGGCCCAGTTTGCAATTTCTGCGGAAGATGAACAGGAATAGGGAGAACCAATGAGAGACTAGCTGGAGGTGTGTGTACGGGCAAATTTAACTCTCATTTCCCACCAGGAAGAGGAAATAACCAAAGGCTCAGCGTGCCGTGCCGGAACCAGATTAGGGCCTGAAGCCATCCTGCGGTGTTGCGGCCAGCTCACAAGAAAGCGAGTTGAAGAAAGGAGCTCAGGGGCACTGTAATTCACAAACCTGCAGAGTTAAAAATGACAGCTATCGTCCAAAAATATACTGAAGTATGGCTGCCAAGAGGACTTGAAAGCGGGGCAGAATTGCAGGAAACCGATTTCAGGAGGTAGACTGGAATTGCATTGAAAGCATAGGAAAAGAGGCAGAACGTCCACAATGATGCACTTGGCCAAAAAGGGCGTATGCGTTTTTTCCTGAATATATTCAGGAAAAAACGCATACGCCCTTTTTGGCCAACCAAGCAAGCTTGCAAAGGAAATCTGCACTACAATGAAGTCTCACTTCCCCCCGGTCAAAAGGGCCATCTGAAAAAAGTGTAAAATCCAGAAAGGCAGGACAGGCCATGGAGAACTGGGAGCCTTGTTATGCTGATGGGCGGGATGTAAATTGCCAACAGACACTCGGGAGAAGTGTATGGTGTTTCCTGAAACATCTAAAAAACAAAGCAGCAGAGCCTAGGGCACTTCCACTTATGGTCCTATAGCTTAGGGAAATTAAAATCAAAAAGACACAGCCACCCCAAAGTTTGGGACTCCTCTGTTTACAAGAACCTCGTTTACAGTACAAGTTCAACATCGCAGAAAGTGAAAAATGGATAAAGAAGTTGTGGTATTTACTTACAAAGCAATATCACTCAGCAATGAAATCTATGTCATCAGGCCCTTAGCAGCTCAATGAGTGGATTCAGGTATGATGATTCTAACTGAAATAAGTCACACAGAAAAAGAAACATCATAAGATATCACTAATACACGGAATGTAAACTTGGCTACACAGGAACTGAATTCCAAAACAGAACAGCGTCTCAAATTTAGAAAACCAACTTATGCTTGCTTAAGGGGAAAGGTGAGTTGGGGTGCTGCATAAAACCAGAGATTGAAATGAGCACAGATAAAGTTCCTTAAGCCAAATATGGAATAGACAAGAGCTACTCCTTGCTCAACGAAATGGACTCAACACCGCATATTAAACGCCTAAGAATGTACATGACTAGTAAGTATCTTAAAACCTATGGATTGCTATGTCTCCGAAAGAGAATCAAGCGTGTGTACAGGGGCATAAACGCAGCAGTGATAGGATTGGAGAGGTTCGGTGAGCAAATGAAGACCCTTTGAAGTCATATTGCATGGTACCCATTCCACGGGTTTCAACTACCCAGGTTTAAGGTATTCTTCCTACAGCTAAAACATGCATGTGGAACCCAGAGTATGATCAACCATGTGATCGGGAGACGTGTTCAAATATGTCTCAGTTTTCCTCCCCTGGTACTCGGGTGCAACATTCCAGACGCTTTACTAACACTCTCCTGACTTGGAGAGTCAGTCCCTTTAACCTCCTGTTTGGCCCAGTTTGCAATTTCTGCGGAAGATGAACAGGAATAGCGAGAACCAATGAGAGACTACCTGGAGGTGTCTGGACGGGCAAATTTAACTCTCATTTCCCACCAGGAAGAGGAATTAACCAAAGGCTCAGCGTGCCGTGCCGGAACCAGATTAGGGCCTGAAGCCATCCTGTGGTGTTGCGGCCAGCTCACAAGAAAACGACTTGAAGAAAGGAGCTCAGGGGCACTGTAATTCACAAACCTGCAGAGTTATAAATGACAGCTATCGTCCAAAAATATACTGAAGTAAGGCTGCCAAGAGGACTTGAAAGCGGGGCAGAATTGCAGGAAACCGATTTCAGGAGGTAGACTGGAATTGCATTGAAAGCATAGGAAAAGAGGCAGAACGTCCACAATGATGCACTTGGCCAAAAAGGGCGTATGCGTTTTTTCCTGAATATATTCAGGAAAAAACGCATACGCACTTTTTGGCCAACCAAGCAAGCTTGCAAAGGAAATCTGCACTACAATGAAGTCTCACTTCCCCCCGGTCAAAAGGGCCATCTGAAAAAAGTGTAAAATCCAGAAAGGCAGGACAGGCCATGGAGAACTGGGAGCCTTGTTATGCTGATGGGCGGGATGTAAATTGCCAACAGACACTCGGTAGAAGTGTATGGTGTTTCCTGAAACATCTAAGAAACAAAGCGACAGAGCCTAGGGCACTTCCACTTATGGACCTATAGCTTAGGGAAATTAAAATCAAAAAGACACAGCCACCCCAAAGTTTGGGACGCCTCTATTTACAAGAACCTCGTTTACCGTACAAGTTCAATATCACAGAAAGTGAAAAATGGATAAAGAACTTGTGGTACTTACGTACAATGCAGTATCCCTCAGCAATGAAATCTATGTCATCAGGCCCGTAGCAGCATAATGAGTGGATTCAGGTACGATGATTCTAACTGAAATAAGTCACACAGAAAAAGAAACATCATAAGATATCACTAATACACGGAATGTAAACTTGGCTACACAGGAACTGAATTCCAAAACAGAACAGGGTCTCAAATTTAGAAAACCAACTTATGCTTGCTTAAGGGGAAAGGTGAGTTGTGGTGCTGTATAAAACCAGAGATTGAAATGAGCACAGATAAAGTAACTTAAGCCAAATATGGAATAGACAATAGCTACTCCTTGCTCAATGAAATGGACTCAACACCGCATATTAAACGCCTAAGAATGTACCTGACTAGTAAGTATCTTTAAACCTATGGATTGCTATGTCTCCAAAAGAGAATCAAGCGTGTGTACGGGGCATAAACGCAGCAGTGATAGGATTGGAGAGGTTCGGTGAGCAAATGAAGACCCTTTGAAGTCATATTGCATGGTACCCATTCCACGGGTTTCAACTACCAAGATTTAAGGTATTCTTCCTTCAGCTAAAACATGCATGTGGAACCTAGAGTATGATCAACCATGTGATCGGGAGACGTGTTCAAATATGTCTCAGTTTTCCTCCCCTGGTACTCGGGTGCAACATTCCAGACGCTTTACTAACACTCTCCCGACTTGGAGAGTCAGTCCCTTTAACCTCCTGTTTGGCCCAGTTTGCAATTTCTGCGGAAGATGAACAGGAATAGGGAGAACCAATGAGAGACTAGCTGGAGGTGTGTGTACGGGCAAATTTAACTCTCATTTCCCACCAGGAAGAGGAAATAACCAAAGGCTCAGCGTGCCGTGCCGGAACCAGATTAGGGCCTGAAGCCATCCTGCGGTGTTGCGGCCAGCTCACAAGAAAGCGAGTTGAAGAAAGGAGCTCAGGGGCACTGTAATTCACAAACCTGCAGAGTTAAAAATGACAGCTATCGTCCAAAAATATACTGAAGTATGGCTGCCAAGAGGACTTGAAAGCGGGGCAGAATTGCAGGAAACCGATTTCAGGAGGTAGACTGGAATTGCATTGAAAGCATAGGAAAAGAGGCAGAACGTCCACAATGATGCACTTGGCCAAAAAGGGCGTATGCGTTTTTTCCTGAATATATTCAGGAAAAAACGCATACGCCCTTTTTGGCCAACCAAGCAAGCTTGCAAAGGAAATCTGCACTACAATGAAGTCTCACTTCCCCCCGGTCAAAAGGGCCATCTGAAAAAAGTGTAAAATCCAGCAAGGCAGGACAGGCCATGGAGAACTGGGAGCCTTGTTATGCTGATGGGCGGGATGTAAATTGCCAACAGACACTCGGGAGAAGTGTATGGTGTTTCCTGAAACATCTAAAAAACAAAGCAGCAGAGCCTAGGGCACTTCCACTTATGGTCCTATAGCTTAGGGAAATTAAAATCAAAAAGACACAGCCACCCCAAAGTTTGGGACTCCTCTGTTTACAAGAACCTCGTTTACAGTACAAGTTCAACATCGCAGAAAGTGAAAAATGGATAAAGAAGTTGTGGTATTTACTTACAAAGCAATATCACTCAGCAATGAAATCTATGTCATCAGGCCCTTAGCAGCTCAATGAGTGGATTCAGGTATGATGATTCTAACTGAAATAAGTCACACAGAAAAAGAAACATCATAAGATATCACTAATACACGGAATGTAAACTTGGCTACACAGGAACTGAATTCCAAAACAGAACAGCGTCTCAAATTTAGAAAACCAACTTATGCTTGCTTAAGGGGAAAGGTGAGTTGGGGTGCTGCATAAAACCAGAGATTGAAATGAGCACAGATAAAGTTCCTTAAGCCAAATATGGAATAGACAAGAGCTACTCCTTGCTCAACGAAATGGACTCAACACCGCATATTAAACGCCTAAGAATGTACATGACTAGTAAGTATCTTAAAACCTATGGATTGCTATGTCTCCGAAAGAGAATCAAGCGTGTGTACAGGGGCATAAACGCAGCAGTGATAGGATTGGAGAGGTTCGGTGAGCAAATGAAGACCCTTTGAAGTCATATTGCATGGTACCCATTCCACGGGTTTCAACTACCCAGGTTTAAGGTATTCTTCCTACAGCTAAAACATGCATGTGGAACCCAGAGTATGATCAACCATGTGATCGGGAGACGTGTTCAAATATGTCTCAGTTTTCCTCCCCTGGTACTCGGGTGCAACATTCCAGACGCTTTACTAACACTCTCCTGACTTGGAGAGTCAGTCCCTTTAACCTCCTGTTTGGCCCAGTTTGCAATTTCTGCGGAAGATGAACAGGAATAGCGAGAACCAATGAGAGACTACCTGGAGGTGTCTGGACGGGCAAATTTAACTCTCATTTCCCACCAGGAAGAGGAATTAACCAAAGGCTCAGCGTGCCGTGCCGGAACCAGATTAGGGCCTGAAGCCATCCTGTGGTGTTGCGGCCAGCTCACAAGAAAACGACTTGAAGAAAGGAGCTCAGGGGCACTGTAATTCACAAACCTGCAGAGTTATAAATGACAGCTATCGTCCAAAAATATACTGAAGTAAGGCTGCCAAGAGGACTTGAAAGCGGGGCAGAATTGCAGGAAACCGATTTCAGGAGGTAGACTGGAATTGCATTGAAAGCATAGGAAAAGAGGCAGAACGTCCACAATGATGCACTTGGCCAAAAAGGGCGTATGCGTTTTTTCCTGAATATATTCAGGAAAAAACGCATACGCCCTTTTTGGCCAACCAAGCAAGCTTGCAAAGGAAATCTGCACTACAATGAAGTCTCACTTCCCCCCGGTCAAAAGGGCCATCTGAAAAAAGTGTAAAATCCATTAAGGCAGGACAGGCCATGGAGAACTGGGAGCCTTGTTATGCTGATGGGCGGGATGTAAATTGCCAACAGCCACTGGGGAGAAGTGTATGGTGTTTCCTGAAACATCTAAAAAACAAAGCAGCAGAGCCTAGGGCACTTCCACTTATGGTCCTATAGCTTAGGGAAATTAAAATCAAAAAGACACAGCCACCCCAAAGTTTGGGACGCCTCTGTTTACAAGAACCTCGTTTACAGTACAAGTTCAACATCGCAGAAAGTGAAAAATGGATAAAGAAGTTGTGGTATTTACTTACAAAGCAATATCACTCAGCAATGAAATCTATGTCATCAGGCCCTTAGCAGCACAATGAGTGGATTCAGGTATGATGATTCTAACTGAAATAAGTCACACAGAAAAAGAAACATCATAAGATATCACTAATACACGGAATGTAAACTTGGCTACACAGGAACTGAATTCCAAAACAGAACAGCGTCTCAAATTTAGAAAACCAACTTATGCTTGCTTAAGGGGAAAGGTGAGTTGGGGTGCTGCATAAAACCAGAGATTGAAATGAGCACAGATAAAGTTCCTTAAGCCAAATATGGAATAGACAAGAGCTACTCCTTGTTCAACGAAATGGACTCAACACCGCATATTAAACGCCTAAGAATGTACCTGACTAGTATCTTAAAACCTATGGATTGTTATGTCTCCAAAAGAGAATCAAGCGTGTGTACAGGGGCATAAACGCAGCAGTGATAGGATTGGAGACGTTCAGTGAGCAGATGAAGACCCTTTGAAGTCATATTGCATGGTACCCATTCCACGGGTCTCAACTCTCCAGGTTTAAGGTATTCTTCCTTCAGCTAAAACATGCATGTGGAACCCAGAGTATGATCAACCATGTGAACGGGAGACGTGTTCAAATATGTCTCAGTTTTCCTCCCCTGGTACTCGGGTGCAACATTCCAGACGCTTTACTAACACTCTCCCCACTTGGAGAGTCAACGCCTTTAATCTCCTGTTTGGCCCAGTTTGCAATTTCTGCGGAAGATGAACAAGAATAGGGAGAACCAATGAGAGACTAGCTGGAGGTGTCTGGACGGGCAAATTTAACTCTCATTTCCCACCAGGAAGAGGAAATAACCAAAGGCTCAGCGTGCCGTGCTGGAACCAGATTAGGGCCTGAAGCCATCCTGCGGTGCTGCGGCCAGCTCACAAGAAAGCGAGTTGAAGAAAGGAGCTCAGGGGCACTGTAATTCACAAACCTGCAGAGTTATAAATGACAGCTATCGTCCAAAAATATACTGAAGTAAGGCTGCCAAGAGGACTTGAAAGCGGGGCAGAATTGCAGGAAACCGATTTCAGGAGGTAGACTGGAATTGCATTGAAAGCATAGGAAAAGAGGCAGAACGTCCACAATGATGCACTTGGCCAAAAAGGGCGTATGCGTTTTTTCCTGAATATATTCAGGAAAAAACGCATACGCCCTTTTTGGCCAACCAAGCAAGCTTGCAAAGGAAATCTGCACTACAATGAAGTCTCACTTCCCCCCGGTCAAAAGGGCCATCTGAAAAAAGTGTAAAATCCAGAAAGGCAGGACAGGCCATGGAGAACTGGGAGCCTTGTTATGCTGATGGGCGGGATGTCAATTGCCAACAGACACTCGGGAGAAGTGTATGGTGTTTCCTGAAACATCTAAAAAACAAAGCAACAGAGCCTAGGACACTTCCACTTATGGTCCTATAGCTTAGGGAAATTAAAATCAAAAAGACACAGCCACCCCAATGTTTGGGACGCCTCTGTTTACAAGAACCTCGTTTACCGTAGAAGTTCAATATCACAGAAAGTGAAAAATGGATAAAGAACTTGTGGTACTTACGTACAATGCAGTATCACTCAGCAGTGAAATCTATGTCATCAGGCCCGTAGCAGCACAATGAGTGGATTCAGGTACGATGATTCTAACTGAAATAAGTCACACAGAAAAAGAAACATCATAAGATATCTCTAATACACGGAATGTAAACTTGGCTACACAGGAACTGAATTCCAAAACAGAACAGCGTCTCAAATTTAGAAAACCAACTTATGCTTGCTTAAGGGGAAAGGTGAGTTGGGGTGCTGCATAAAACCAGAGATTGAAATGAGCACAGATAAAGTTCCTTAAGCCAAATATGGAATAGACAAGAGCTACTCCTTGCTCAACGAAATGGACTCAACATCCCATATTAAACGCCTAAGAATGTACCTGACTAGTAAGTATCTTAAAACCTATGGATTGCTATGTCTCCAAAAGAGAATCAAGCATGTGTACAGGGGCATAAACGCAGCAGTGATAGGATTGGAGAGGTTCGGTGAGCAAATGAAGACCCTTTGCAGTCATATTGCATGGTACCCATTACACGGGTCTCAACTCTCCAGGTTTAAGGTATTCTTCCTTCAGCTAAAACATGCATGTGGAACCCAGAGTATGATCAACCATGTGAACGGGAGACGTGTTCAAATATATCTCAGTTTTAATCCCCTGGTACTTGGGTGCAACATTCCAGATGGTTTACTAACACTCTCCCGACTTGGAGAGTCAGCGCCTTTAACCTCCTGTTTGGCCCAGTTTGCAATTTCTGCGGAAGATGAACAGGAATAGGGAGAACCAATGAGAGACTAGCTGGAGGTGTCTGGACGGGCAAATTTAACTCTCATTTCCCACCAGGAAGAGGAAATAACCAAAGGCTCAGCGTGCCGTGCCGGAACCAGATTAGAGCCTGAAGCCATCCTGCGGTGTTGCGGCCAGCTCAAAAGAAAGCGAGTTGAAGAAAGGAGCTCAGGGGCACTGTAATTCACAAACCTGCAGAGTTATTAATGACAGCTATCGTCCAAAAATATACTGAAGTAAGGCTGCCAAGAGGACTTGAAAGGGGGGCAGAATTGCAGGAAACCGATTTCAGGAGGTAGACTGGAATTGCATTGAAAGCATAGGAAAAGAGGCAGAACGTCCACAATGATGCACTTGGCCAAAAAGGGCGTATGCGTTTTTTCCTGAATATATTCAGGAAAAAACGCATACGCCCTTTTTGGCCAACCAAGCAAGCTTGCAAAGGAAATCTGCACTACAATGAAGTCTCACTTCCCCCCGGTCAAAAGGGCCATCTGAAAAAAGTGTAAAATCCAGCAAGGCAGGACAGGCCATGGAGAACTGGGAGCCTTGTTATGCTGATGGGCGGGATGTAAATTGCCAACAGACACTCGGGAGAAGTGTATGGTGTTTCCTGAAACATCTAAAAAACAAAGCAACAGAGCCTAGGGCACATCCACTTATGGTCCTATAGCTTAGGGAAATTAAAATCAAAAAGACACAGCCACCCCAAAGTTTGGGACGCCTCTGTTTACAAGAACCTCGTTTACAGTACTAGTTCAACATTGCAGAAAGTGAAAAATGGATAAAGAAGTTGTGGTATTTACTTACAAAGCAATATCACTCAGCAATTAAATCTATGTCATCAGGCCCTTAGCAGCTCAATGAGTGGATTCAGGTATGATGATTCTAACTGAAATAAGTCACACAGAAAAAGAAACATCATAAGATATCACTAATACACGGAATGTAAACTTAGCTACACAGGAACTGAATTCCAAAACAGAACAGCGTCTCAAATTTAGAAAACAAACTTATGCTTGCTTAAGGGTAAAGGTGAGTTGGGGTGCTGCATAAAACCAGAGATTGAAATGAGCACAGAGAAGGTTCCTTAAGCCAAATATGGAATAGACAAGAGCTACTCCTTGCTCAACGAAATGGACTCAACACTGCATATTAAACGCCTAAGAATGTACCTGACTAGTAAGTATCTTAAAACCTATGGATTGCTATGTCTCCGAAAGAGAATCAAGCGTGTGTACGGGGCATAAATGCAGCAGTGATAGGATTGGAGAGGTTCGGTGAGCAAATGAAGACCCTTTGAAGTCATATTGCATGGTACCCATTCCACGGGTTTCAACTACCCAGATTTAAGGTATTCTTCCTTCAGTTGAAACATGCATGTGGAACCTAGAGTATGATCAACCATGTGATCGGGAGACGTGTTCAAATATGTCTCAGTTTTCCTCCCCTGGTACTCAGGTGCAACATTCCAGACGCTTTACTAACACTCTCCCGACTTGGAGAGTCAGTCCCTTTAACCTCCTGTTTGGCCCAGTTTGCAATTTCTGCGGAAGATGAACAGGAATAGGGAGAACCAATGAGAGACTAGCTGGAGGTGTCTGGACGGGCAAATTTAACTATGATTTCCCACCAGGAAGAGGAAATAACCAAAGGCTCAGCGTGCTGTGCCAGAACCAGATTAGGGCCTGAAGCCATCCTGCGGTGTTGCGGCCAGCTCACAAGAAAGCGAGTTGAAGAAAGGAGCTCAGTGGCACTGTAATTCACAAACCTGCAGAGTTATAAATGACAGCTATCGTCCAAAAATATACTGAAGTAAGGCTGCCAAGAGGACTTGAAAGCGGGGCAGAATTGCAGGAAACCGATTTCAGGAGGTAGACTGGAATTGCATTGAAAGCATAGGAAAAGAGGCAGAACGTCCACAATGATGCACTTGGCCAAAAAGGGCGTATGCTTTTTTTCCTGAATATATTCAGGAAAAAACGCATACGCACTTTTTGGCCAACCAAGCAAGCTTGCAAAGGAAATCTGCACTACAATGAAGTCTCACTTCCCCCCGGTCAAAAGGGCCATCTGAAAAAAGTGTAAAATCCAGCAAGGCAGGACAGGCCATGGACAACTGGGAGCCTTGTTATGCTGATGGGCGGGATGTAAATTGCCAACAGACACTCCGGAGAAGTGTATGGTGTTTCCTGAAACATCTAAAAAACAAAGCAACAGAGCCTAGGGCACTTCCACTTATGGTCCTATAGCTTAGGGAAATTAAAATCAAAAAGACACAGCCACCCCAAAGTTTGGGACGCCTCTGTTTACAAGAACCTCGTTTACAGTACAAGTTCAACATCGCAGAAAGTGAAAAATGGATAAAGAAGTTGTGGTATTTACTTACAAAGCAATATCACTCAGCAATTAAATCTATGTCATCAGGCCCTTAGCAGCTCAATGAGTGGATTCAGGTATGATGATTCTAACTGAAATAAGTCACACAGAAAAAGAAACATCATAAGATATCACTAATACACGGAATGTAAACTTAGCTACACAGGAACTGAATTCCAAAACAGAACAGCGTCTCAAATTTAGAAAACCAACTTATGCTTGCTTAAGGGTAAAGGTGAGTTGGGGTGCTGCATAAAACCAGAGATTGAAATGAGCACAGATAAAGTTCCTTAAGCCAAATATGGAATAGACAAGAGCTACTCCTTGCTCAACGAAATGGACTCAACATCCCATATTAAACGCCTAAGAATGTACCTGAGTAGTAAGTATCTTAAAACCTATGGATTGCTATGTCTCCAAAAGAGAATCAAGCATGTGTACAGGGGCATAAACGCAGCAGTGATAGGATTGGAGAGGTTCGGTGAGCAAATGAAGACCCTTTGAAGTCATATTGCATGGTACCCATTACACGGGTCTCAACTCTCCAGGTTTAAGGTATTCTTCCTTCAGCTAAAACATGCATGTGGAACCCAGAGTATGATCAACCGTGTGAACGGGAGACGTGTTCAAATATGTCTCAGTTTTCCTCCCCTGGTACTCGGGTGAAACATTCCCGATGCTTTACTAACACTCTCCCGACTTGGAGAGTCAGCGCCTTTAACCTCCTGTTTGGCCCAGTTTGCAATTTCTGCGGAAGATAAACAGGAATAGGGAGAACAAATGAGAGACTAGCTGGAGGTGTCTGGACGGGCAAATTTAACTCTCATTTCCCACCAGGAAGAGGAAATAACCAAAGGCTCAGCGTGCCGTGCCGGAACCAGATTAGAGCCTGAAGCCATCCTGCGGTGTTGCGGCCAGCTCAAAAGAAAGCGAGTTGAAGAAAGGAGCTCAGGGGCACTGTAATTCACAAACATGCAGAGTTATTAATGACAGCTATCGTCCAAAAATATACTGAAGTAAGGCTGCCAAGAGGACTTGAAAGGGGGGCAGAATTGCAGGAAACCGATTTCAGGAGGTAGACTGGAATTGCATTGAAAGCATAGGAAAAGAGGCAGAACGTCCACAATGATGCACTTGGCCAAAAAGGGCGTATGCGTTTTTTCCTGAATATATTCAGGAAAAAACGCATACGCCCTTTTTGGCCAACCAAGCAAGCTTGCAAAGGAAATCTGCACTACAATGAAGTCTCACTTCCCCCCGGTCAAAAGGGCCATCTGAAAAAAGTGTAAAATCCAGCAAGGCAGGACAGGCCATGGAGAACTGGGAGCCTTGTTATGCTGATGGGCGGGATGTAAATTGCCAACAGACACTGGGGAGAAGTGTATGGTGTTTCCTGAAACATCTAAAAAACAAAGCAACAGAGCCTAGGGCACATCCACTTATGGTCCTATAGCTTAGGGAAATTAAAATCAAAAAGACACAGCCACCCCAAAGTTTGGGACGCCTCTGTTTACAAGAACCTCGTTTACAGTACAAGTTCAACATTGCAGAAAGTGAAAAATGGATAAAGAAGTTGTGGTATTTACTTACAAAGCAATATCACTCAGCAATTAAATCTATGTCATCAGGCCCTTAGCAGCTCAATGAGTGGATTCAGGTATGATGATTCTAACTGAAATAAGTCACACAGAAAAAGAAACATCATAAGATATCACTAATACACGGAATGTAAACTTAGCTACACAGGAACTGAATTCCAAAACAGAACAGCGTCTCAAATTTAGAAAACAAACTTATGCTTGCTTAAGGGTAAAGGTGAGTTGGGGTGCTGCATAAAACCAGAGATTGAAATGAGCACAGAGAAAGTTCCTTAAGCCAAATATGGAATAGACAAGAGCTACTCCTTGCTCAACGAAATGGACTCAACACCGCATATTAAACGCCTAAGAATGTACCTGACTAGTAAGTATCTTAAAACCTATGGATTGCTATGTCTCCGAAAGAGATTCAAGCGTGTGTACGGGGCATAAATGCAGCAGTGATAGGATTGGAGAGGTTCGGTGAGCAAATGAAGACCCTTTGAAGTCATATTGCATGGTACCCATTCCACGGGTTTCAACTACCCAGATTTAAGGTATTCTTCCTTCAGTTGAAACATGCATGTGGAACCTAGAGTATGATCAACCATGTGATCGGGAGACGTGTTCAAATATGTCTCAGTTTTCCTCCCCTGGTACTCAGGTGCAACATTCCAGACGCTTTACTAACACTCTCCCGACTTGGAGAGTCAGTCCCTTTAACCTCCTGTTTGGCCCAGTTTGCAATTTCTGCGGAAGATGAACAGGAATAGGGAGAACCAATGAGAGACTAGCTGGAGGTGTCTGGACGGGCAAATTTAACTATGATTTCCCACCAGGAAGAGGAAATAACCAAAGGCTCAGCGTGCTGTGCCAGAACCAGATTAGGGCCTGAAGCCATCCTGCGGTGTTGCGGCCAGCTCACAAGAAAGCGAGTTGAAGAAAGGAGCTCAGTGGCACTGTAATTCACAAACCTGCAGAGTTATAAATGACAGCTATCGTCCAAAAATATACTGAAGTAAGGCTGCCAAGAGGACTTGAAAGCGGGGCAGAATTGCAGGAAACCGATTTCAGGAGGTAGACTGGAATTGCATTGAAAGCATAGGAAAAGAGGCAGAACGTCCACAATGATGCACTTGGCCAAAAAGGGCGTATGCGTTTTTTCCTGAATATATTCAGGAAAAAACGCATACGCCGTTTTTGGCCAACCAAGCAAACTTGCAAAGGAAATCTGCACTAGAATGAAGTCTCACTTCCCCCCGGTCAAAAGGGCCATCTGAAAAAAGTGTAAAATCCAGCAAGGCAGGACAGGCCATGGACAACTGGGAGCCTTGTTATGCTGATGGGCGGGATGTAAATTGCCAACAGACACTCGGGAGAAGTGTATGGTGTTTCCTGAAACATCTAAAAAACAAAGCAACAGAGCCTAGGGCACTTCCACTTATGGTCGTATAGTTTAGGGAAATTAAAATCAAAAAGACACAGCCACCCCAAAGTTTGGGACGCCTCTGTTTACAAGAACCTCATTTACCGTACAAGTTCAATATCACAGAAAGTGAAAAATGGATAAAGAACTTGTGGTACTTACATAAAATGCAGTATCACTCAGCAATGAAATCTATGTCATCAGGCCCGTAGCAGCATAATGAGTGGATTTAGGTATGATGATTCTAACTGAAATAAGTCACACAGAAAAAGAAACATCATAAGATATCACTAATACACGGAATGTAAACTTGGCTACACAGGAACTGAATTCCAAAACAGAACATGGTCTCAAATTTAGAAAACCAACTTATGCTTGCTTAAGGGGAAAGGTGAGTTGGGTTGCTGCATAAAACCAGAGATTGAAATGAGCACAGATAAAGTTCCTTAAGCCAAATATGGAATAGACAATAGCTACTCCTTGCTCAACGAAATGGACACAACACCCCATATTAAACGCCTAAGAATGTACCTGACTAGTAAGTATCTTAAAACCTATGGATTGCTTTGTCTAAGAAAGAGAATCAAGCGTGTGTACAGGCGCATAAACGCAGCAGTGATAGGATTGGAGAGGTTCGGTGAGCAAATGAAGACCCTTTGAAGTCATATTGCATGGTACCCATTACACGGGTCTCAACTCTCCAGGTTTAAGGTATTCTTCCTTCAGCTAAAACATGCATGTGGAACCCAGAGTATGATCAACCGTGTGAATGGGAGAGGTGTTCAAATATGTCTCAGTTTTCCTCACCTGGTACTCGGGTGCAACATTCCAGACGCTTTACTAACACTCTCCCAACTTGGAGAGTCAGCGCCTTTAACCTCCTGTTTGGCCCAGTTTGCAATTTCTGCGGAAGATGAACAGGAATAGGGAGAACCAATGAGAGACTAGCTGGAGGTGTCTGGACGGGCAAATTTAACTCTCATTTCCCACCAGGAAGAGGAAATAACCAAAGGCTCAGCGTGCCGTGCCGGAACCAGATTAGGGTCTGAAGCCATCCTGCGGTGTTGCGGCCAGCTCACAAGAAAGCGAGTTGAAGAAAGGAGCTCAGGGGCACTGTAATTCACAAACCTGCAGAGTTATAAATGACAGCTATCATCCAAAAATATACTGAAGTAAGGCTGCCAAGAGGACTTGAAAGCGGGGCAGAATTGCAGGAAACCGATTTCAGGAGGTAGACTGGAATTGCATTGAAAGCATAGGAAAAGAGGCAGAACGTCCACAATGATGCACTTGGCCAAAAAGGGCGTATGCGTTTTTTCCTGAATATATTCAGGAAAAAACGCATACGCCCTTTTTGGCCAACCAAGCAAACTTGCAAAGGAAATCTGCACTACAATGAAGTCTCACTTCCCCCCGGTCAAAAGGGCCATCTGAAAAAAGTGTAAAATCCAGCAAGGCAGGACAGGCCATGGAGAACTGGGAGCCTTGTTATGCTGATGGGCGGGATGTAAATTGCCAACAGACACTCGGGAGAAGTGTATGGTGTTTCCTGAAACATCTAAAAAACAAAGCAACAGAGCCTAGGGCACTTCCACTTATGGTCCTATAGCTTAGGGAAATTAAAATCAAAAAGACACAGCCACCCCAAAGTTTGGGACGCCTCTGTTTACAAGAACCTCGTTTACAGTACAAGTTCAACATCGCAGAAAGTGAAAAATGGATAAAGAAGTTGTGGTATTTACTTACAAAGCAATATCACTCAGCAATTAAATCTATGTCATCAGGCCCTTAGCAGCTCAATGAGTGGATTCAGGTATGATGATTCTAACTGAAATAAGTCACACAGAAAAAGAAACATCATAAGATATCACTAATACACGGAATGTAAACTTAGCTACACAGGAACTGAATTCCAAAACAGAACAGCGTCTCAAATTTAGAAAACCAACTTATGCTTGCTTAAGGGTAAAGGTGAGTTGGGGTGCTGCATAAAACCAGAGATTGAAATGAGCACAGATAAAGTTCCTTAAGCCAAATATGGAATAGACAAGAGCTACTGCTTGCTCAACGAAATGCACTCAACATCCCATATTAAACGCCTAAGAATGTACCTGAGTAGTAAGTATCTTAAAACCTATGGATTGCTATGTCTCCAAAAGAGAATCAAGCATGTGTACAGGGGCATAAACGCAGCAGTGATAGGATTGGAGAGGTTCGGTGAGCAAATGAAGACCCTTTGAAGTCATATTGCATGGTACCCATTACACGGGTCTCAACTCTCCAGGTTTAAGGTATTCTTCCTT
Source organism: Globicephala melas (assembly GCF_963455315.2). Taxonomy (NCBI): domain Eukaryota; kingdom Metazoa; phylum Chordata; class Mammalia; order Artiodactyla; family Delphinidae; genus Globicephala; species Globicephala melas. The sequence goes on along the minus strand of NW_027207675.1, from coordinate 85,710 downwards.
CAGCTAAAACATGCATGTGGAACCCAGAGTATGATCAACCGTGTGAACGGGAGACGTGTTCAAATATGTCTCAGTTTTCCTCCCCTGGTACTCGGGTGAAACATTCCCGATGCTTTACTAACACTCTCCCGACTTGGAGAGTCAGCGCCTTTAACCTCCTGTTTGGCCCAGTTTGCAATTTCTGCGGAAGATAAACAGGAATAGGGAGAACAAATGAGAGACTAGCTGGAGGTGTCTGGACGGGCAAATTTAACTCTCATTTCCCACCAGGAAGAGGAAATAACCAAAGGCTCAGCGTGCCGTGCCGGAACCAGATTAGAGCCTGAAGCCATCCTGCGGTGTTGCGGCCAGCTCAAAAGAAAGCGAGTTGAAGAAAGGAGCTCAGGGGCACTGTAATTCACAAACCTGCAGAGTTATTAATGACAGCTATCGTCCAAAAATATACTGAAGTAAGGCTGCCAAGAGGACTTGAAAGGGGGGCAGAATTGCAGGAAACCGATTTCAGGAGGTAGACTGGAATTGCATTGAAAGCATAGGAAAAGAGGCAGAACGTCCACAATGATGCACTTGGCCAAAAAGGGCGTATGCGTTTTTTCCTGAATATATTCAGGAAAAAACGCATACGCCCTTTTTGGCCAACCAAGCAAGCTTGCAAAGGAAATCTGCACTACAATGAAGTCTCACTTCCCCCCGGTCAAAAGGGCCATCTGAAAAAAGTGTAAAATCCAGCAAGGCAGGACAGGCCATGGAGAACTGGGAGCCTTGTTATGCTGATGGGCGGGATGTAAATTGCCAACAGACACTCGGGAGAAGTGTATGGTGTTTCCTGAAACATCTAAAAAACAAAGCAACAGAGCCTAGGGCACATCCACTTATGGTCCTATAGCTTAGGGAAATTAAAATCAAAAAGACACAGCCACCCCAAAGTTTGGGACGCCTCTGTTTACAAGAACCTCGTTTACAGTACAAGTTCAACATTGCAGAAAGTGAAAAATGGATAAAGAAGTTGTGGTATTTACTTACAAAGCAATATCACTCAGCAATTAAATCTATGTCATCAGGCCCTTAGCAGCTCAATGAGTGGATTCAGGTATGATGATTCTAACTGAAATAAGTCACACAGAAAAAGAAACATCATAAGATATCACTAATACACGGAATGTAAACTTAGCTACACAGGAACTGAATTCCAAAACAGAACAGCGTCTCAAATTTAGAAAACAAACTTATGCTTGCTTAAGGGTAAAGGTGAGTTGGGGTGCTGCATAAAACCAGAGATTGAAATGAGCACAGAGAAAGTTCCTTAAGCCAAATATGGAATAGACAAGAGCTACTCCTTGCTCAACGAAATGGACTCAACACCGCATATTAAACGCCTAAGAATGTACCTGACTAGTAAGTATCTTAAAACCTATGGATTGCTATGTCTCCGAAAGAGAATCAAGCGTGTGTACGGGGCATAAATGCAGCAGTGATAGGATTGGAGAGGTTCGGTGAGCAAATGAAGACCCTTTGAAGTCATATTGCATGGTACCCATTCCACGGGTTTCAACTACCCAGATTTAAGGTATTCTTCCTTCAGTTGAAACATGCATGTGGAACCTAGAGTATGATCAACCATGTGATCGGGAGACGTGTTCAAATATGTCTCAGTTTTCCTCCCCTGGTACTCAGGTGCAACATTCCAGACGCTTTACTAACACTCTCCCGACTTGGAGAGTCAGTCCCTTTAACCTCCTGTTTGGCCCAGTTTGCAATTTCTGCGGAAGATGAACAGGAATAGGGAGAACCAATGAGAGACTAGCTGGAGGTGTCTGGACGGGCAAATTTAACTATGATTTCCCACCAGGAAGAGGAAATAACCAAAGGCTCAGCGTGCTGTGCCAGAACCAGATTAGGGCCTGAAGCCATCCTGCGGTGTTGCGGCCAGCTCACAAGAAAGCGAGTTGAAGAAAGGAGCTCAGTGGCACTGTAATTCACAAACCTGCAGAGTTATAAATGACAGCTATCGTCCAAAAATATACTGAAGTAAGGCTGCCAAGAGGACTTGAAAGCGGGGCAGAATTGCAGGAAACCGATTTCAGGAGGTAGACTGGAATTGCATTGAAAGCATAGGAAAAGAGGCAGAACGTCCACAATGATGCACTTGGCCAAAAAGGGCGTATGCGTTTTTTCCTGAATATATTCAGGAAAAAACGCATACGCCCTTTTTGGCCAACCAAGCAAACTTGCAAAGGAAATCTGCACTAGAATGAAGTCTCACTTCCCCCCGGTCAAAAGGGCCATCTGAAAAAAGTGTAAAATCCAGCAAGGCAGGACAGGCCATGGACAACTGGGAGCCTTGTTATGCTGATGGGCGGGATGTAAATTGCCAACAGACACTCGGGAGAAGTGTATGGTGTTTCCTGAAACATCTAAAAAACAAAGCAACAGAGCCTAGGGCACTTCCACTTATGGTCGTATAGTTTAGGGAAATTAAAATCAAAAAGACACAGCCACCCCAAAGTTTGGGACGCCTCTGTTTACAAGAACCTCGTTTACCGTACAAGTTCAATATCACAGAAAGTGAAAAATGGATAAAGAACTTGTGGTACTTACGTAAAATGCAGTATCACTCAGCAATGAAATCTATGTCATCAGGCCCGTAGCAGCATAATGAGTGGATTTACGTATGATGATTCTAACTGAAATAAGTCACACAGAAAAAGAAACATCATAAGATATCACTAATACACGGAATGTAAACTTGGCTACACAGGAACTGAATTCCAAAACAGAACATGGTCTCAAATTTAGAAAACCAACTTATGCTTGCTTAAGGGGAAAGGTGAGTTGGGTTGCTGCATAAAACCAGAGATTGAAATGAGCACAGATAAAGTTCCTTAAGCCAAATATGGAATAGACAATAGCTACTCCTTGCTCAACGAAATGGACACAACACCCCATATTAAACGCCTAAGAATGTACCTGACTAGTAAGTATCTTAAAACCTATGGATTGCTTTGTCTAAGAAAGAGAATCAAGCGTGTGTACAGGCGCATAAACGCAGCAGTGATAGGATTGGAGAGGTTCGGTGAGCAAATGAAGACCCTTTGAAGTCATATTGCATGGTACCCATTACACGGGTCTCAACTCTCCAGGTTTAAGGTATTCTTCCTTCAGCTAAAACATGCATGTGGAACCCAGAGTATGATCAACCGTGTGAATGGGAGAGGTGTTCAAATATGTCTCAGTTTTCCTCACCTGGTACTCGGGTGCAACATTCCAGACGCTTTACTAACACTCTCCCAACTTGGAGAGTCAGCGCCTTTAACCTCCTGTTTGGCCCAGTTTGCAATTTCTGCGGAAGATGAACAGGAATAGGGAGAACCAATGAGAGACTAGCTGGAGGTGTCTGGACGGGCAAATTTAACTCTCATTTCCCACCAGGAAGAGGAAATAACCAAAGGCTCAGCGTGCCGTGCCGGAACCAGATTAGGGTCTGAAGCCATCCTGCGGTGTTGCGGCCAGCTCACAAGAAAGCGAGTTGAAGAAAGGAGCTCAGGGGCACTGTAATTCACAAACCTGCAGAGTTATAAATGACAGCTATCATCCAAAAATATACTGAAGTAAGGCTGCCAAGAGGACTTGAAAGCGGGGCAGAATTGCAGGAAACCGATTTCAGGAGGTAGACTGGAATTGCATTGAAAGCATAGGAAAAGAGGCAGAACGTCCACAATGATGCACTTGGCCAAAAAGGGCGTATGCGTTTTTTCCTGAATATATTCAGGAAAAAACGCATACGCCCTTTTTGGCCAACCAAGCAAACTTGCAAAGGAAATCTGCACTACAATGAAGTCTCACTTCCCCCCGGTCAAAAGGGCCATCTGAAAAAAGTGTAAAATCCAGAAAGGCAGGACAGGCCATGGAGAACTGGGAGCCTTGTTATGCTGATGGGCGGGATGTAAATTGCCAACAGACACTCGGGAGAGGTGTATGGTGTTTCCTGAAACATCTAAGAAACAAAGCGACAGAGCCTAGGGCACTTCCACTTATGGTCCTATAGCTTAGGGAAATTAAAATCAAAAAGACACAGCCACCCCAAAGTTTGGGACGCCTCTGTTTACAAGAACCTCGTTTACCGTACAAGTTCAATATCACAGAAAGTGAAAAATGGATAAAGAAGTTGTGGTACTTACGTACAATGCAGTATGCCTCAGCAATGAAATCTATGTCATCAGGCCCGTAGCAGCATAATGAGTGGATTCAGGTACGATGATTCTAACTGAAATAAGTCACACAGAAAAAGAAACATCATAAGATATCACTAATACACGGAATGTAAACTTGGCTACACAGGAACTGAATTCCAAAACAGAACAGGGTCTCAAATTTAGAAAACCAACTTATGCTTGCTTAAGGGGAAAGGTGAGTTGTGGTGCTGTATAAAACCAGAGATTGAAATGAGCACAGATAAAGTAACTTAAGCCAAATATGGAATAGACAATAGCTACTCCTTGCTCAACGAAATGGACTCAACACCGCATATTAAACGCCTAAGAATGTACCTGACTAGTAAGTATCTTAAAACCTATGGATTGCTATGTCTCCAAAAGAGAATCAAGCGTGTGTACTGGGCATAAACGCAGCAGTGATAGGATTGGAGAGGTTCGGTGAGCAAATGAAGACCCTTTGAAGTCATATTGCATGGTACCCATTCCACGGGTTTCAACTACCCTGGTTTAAGGTATTCTTCCTTCAGTTGAAACATGCATGTGGAACCTAGAGTATGATCAACCATGTGATCGGGAGACGTGTTCAAATATGTCTCAGTTTTCCTCCCCTGGTACTCAGGTGCAACATTCCAGACGCTTTACTAACACTCTCCCGACTTGGAGAGTCAGTCCCTTTAACCTCCTGTTTGGCCCAGTTTGCAATTTCTGCGGAAGATGAACAGGAATAGGGAGAACCAATGAGAGACTAGCTGGAGGTGTCTGGACGGGCAAATTTAACTCTCATTTCCCACCAGGAAGAGGAAATAACCAAAGGCTCAGCGTGCTGTGCCGGAACCAGATTAGGGCCTGAAGCCATCCTGCGGTGTTGCGGCCAGCTCACAAGAAAGCGAGTTGAAGAAAGGAGCTCAGGGGCACTGTAATTCACAAACCTGCAGAGTTATAAATGACAGCTATCGTCCGAAAATATACTGAAGTAAGGCTGCCAAGAGGACTTGAAAGCGGGGCAGAATTGCAGGAAACCGATTTCAGGAGGTAGACTGGAATTGCATTGAAAGCATAGGAAAAGAGGCAGAACGTCCACAATGATGCACTTGGCCAAAAAGGGCGTATGCGTTTTTTCCTGAATATATTCAGGAAAAAACGCATACGCCCTTTTTGGCCAACCAAGCAAGCTTGCAAAGGAAATCTGCACTACAATGAAGTCTCACTTCCCCCCGGTCAAAAGGGCCATCTGAAAAAAGTGTAAAATCCAGCAAGGCAGGACAGGCCATGGAGAACTGGGAGCCTTGTTATGCTGATGGGCGGGATGTAAATTGCCAACAGACACTCGGGAGAAGTGTATGGTGTTTCCTGAAACATCTAAAAAACAAAGCAACAGAGCCTAGGGCACTTCCACTTATGGTCGTATAGTTTAGGGAAATTAAAATCAAAAAGACACAGCCACCCCAAAGTTTGGGACGCCTCTGTTTACAAGAACCTCGTTTACCGTACAAGTTCAATATCACAGAAAGTGAAAAATGGATAAAGAACTTGTGGTACTTACGTACAATGCAGTATCCCTCAGCAATGAAATCTATGTCATCAGGCCCGTAGCAGCATAATGAGTGGATTCAGGTACGATGATTCTAACTGAAATAAGTCACACAGAAAAAGAAACATCATAAGATATCACTAATACACGGAATGTAAACTTGGCTACACAGGAACTGAATTCCAAAACAGAACAGCGTCTCAAATTTAGAAAACCATCTTATGCTTGCTTAAGCGGAAAGGTGAGTTGGGGTGCTGCATAAAACCAGAGATTGAAATGAGCACAGATAAAGTTCCTTAAGCCAAATATGGAATAGACAAGAGCTACTCCTTGCTCAACGAAATGGACTCAACACCGCATATTAAACGCCTAAGAATGTACATGACTAGTAAGTATCTTAAAACCTATGGATTGCTATGTCTCCGAAAGAGAATCAAGCGTGTGTACAGGGGCATAAACGCAGCAGTGATAGGATTGGAGAGGTTCGGTGAGCAAATGAAGACCCTTTGAAGTCATATTGCATGGTACCCGTTCCACGGGTTTCAACTACCCAGGTTTAAGGTATTCTTCCTACAGCTAAAACATGCATGTGGAACCCAGAGTATGATCAACCATGTGATCGGGAGACGTGTTCAAATATGTCTCAGTTTTCCTCCCCTGGTACTCGGGTGCAACATTCCAGATGCTTTACTAACACTCTCCTGACTTGGAGAGTCAGTCCCTTTAACCTCCTGTTTGGCCCAGTTTGCAATTTCTGCGGAAGATGAACAGGAATAGCGAGAACCAATGAGAGACTAGCTGGAGGTGTCTGGACGGGCAAATTTAACTCTCATTTCCCACCAGGAAGAGGAATTAACCAAAGGCTCAGCGTGCCGTGCCGGAACCAGATTAGGGCCTGAAGCCATCCTGTGGTGTTGCGGCCAGCTCACAAGAAAACGACTTGAAGAAAGGAGCTCAGGGGCACTGTAATTCACAAACCTGCAGAGTTATAAATGACAGCTATCGTCCAAAAATATACTGAAGTAAGGCTGCCAAGAGGACTTGAAAGCGGGGCAGAATTGCAGGAAACCGATTTCAGGAGGTAGACTGGAATTGCATTGAAAGCATAGGAAAAGAGGCAGAACGTCCACAATGATGCACTTGGCCAAAAAGGGCGTATGCGTTTTTTCCTGAATATATTCAGGAAAAAACGCATACGCCCTTTTTGGCCAACCAAGCAAGCTTGCAAAGGAAATCTGCACTACAATGAAGTCTCACTTCCCCCCGGTCAAAAGGGCCATCTGAAAAAAGTGTAAAATCCAGAAAGGCAGGACAGGCCATGGAGAACTGGGAGCCTTGTTATGCTGATGGGCGGGATGTCAATTCCCAACAGACACTCGGGAGAAGTGTATGGTGTTTCCTGAAACATCTAAAAAACAAAGCAACAGAGCCTAGGACACTTCCACTTATGGTCCTATAGCTTAGGGAAATTAAAATCAAAAAGACACAGCCACCCCAATGTTTGGGACGCCTCTGTTTACAAGAACCTCGTTTACCGTAGAAGTTCAATATCACAGAAAGTGAAAAATGGATAAAGAACTTGTGGTACTTACGTACAATGCAGTATCACTCAGCAGTGAAATCTATGTCATCAGGCCCGTAGCAGCACAATGAGTGGATTCAGGTACGATGATTCTAACTGAAATAAGTCACACAGAAAAAGAAACATCATAAGATATCTCTAATACACGGAATGTAAACTTGGCTACACAGGAACTGAATTCCAAAACAGAACAGCGTCTCAAATTTAGAAAACCAACTTATGCTTGCTTAAGGGGAAAGGTGAGTTGGGGTGCTGCATAAAACCAGAGATTGAAATGAGCACAGATAAAGTTCCTTAAGCCAAATATGGAATAGACAAGAGCTACTCCTTGCTCGACGAAATGGACTCAACATCCCATATTAAACGCCTAAGAATGTACCTGACTAGTAAGTATCTTAAAACCTATGGATTGCTATGTCTCCGAAAGAGAATCAAACGTGTGTACAGGGGCATAAATGCAGCAGTGATAGGATTGGAGAGGTTCGGTGAGCAAATGAAGACCCTTTGAAGTCATATTGCATGGTACCCATTACACGGGTCTCAACTCTCCAGGTTTAAGGTATTCTTCCTTCAGCTAAAACATGCATGTGGAACCCAGAGTATGATCAACCGTGTGAACGGGAGACGTGTTCAAATATGTCTCAGTTTTCCTCACCTGGTACTCGGGTGCAACATTCCAGACGCTTTACTAACACTCTCCCAACTTGGAGAGTCAGCGCCTTTAACCTCCTGTTTGGCCCAGTTTGCAATTTCTGCGGAAGATGAACAGGAATAGGGAGAACCAATGAGAGACTAGCTGGAGGTGTCTGGACGGGCAAATTTAACTCTCATTTCCCACCAGGAAGAGGAAATAACCAAAGGCTCAGCGTGCCGTGCCGGAACCAGATTAGGGTCTGAAGCCATCCTGCGGTGTTGTGGCCAGCTCACAAGAAAGCGAGTTGAAGAAAGGAGCTCAGGGGCACTGTAATTCACAAACCTGCAGAGTTATAAATGACAGCTATCATCCAAAAATATACTGAAGTAAGGCTGCCAAGAGGACTTGAAAGCGGGGCAGAATTGCAGGAAACCGATTTCAGGAGGTAGACTGGAATTGCATTGAAAGCATAGGAAAAGAGGCAGAACGTCCACAATGATGCACTTGGCCAAAAAGGGCGTATGCGTTTTTTCCTGAATATATTCAGGAAAAAACGCATACGCCCTTTTTGGCCAACCAAGCAAACTTGCAAAGGAAATCTGCACTACAATGAAGTCTCACTTCCCCCCAGTCAAAAGGGCCATCTGAAAAAAGTGTAAAATCCAGAAAGGCAGGACAGGCCATGGAGAACTGGGAGCCTTGTTATGCTGATGGGCGGGATGTAAATTGCCAACAGACACTCGGGAGAAGTGTATGGTGTTTCCTGAAACATCTAAGAAACAAAGCGACAGAGCCTAGGGCACTTCCACTTATGGTCCTATAGCTTAGGGAAATTAAAATCAAAAAGACACAGCCACCCCAAAGTTTGGGACGCCTCTGTTTACAAGAACCTCGTTTACCGTACAAGTTCAATATCACAGAAAGTGAAAAATGGATAAAGAACTTGTGGTACTTACGTACAATGCAGTATCCCTCAGCAATGAAATCTATGTCATCAGGCCCGTAGCAGCATAATGAGTGGATTCAGGTACGATGATTCTAACTGAAATAAGTCACACAGAAAATGAACATCATAAGATATCACTAATACACGGAATGTAAACTTGGCTACACAGGAACTGAATTCCAAAACAGAACAGCGTCTCAAATTTAGAAAACCATCTTATGCTTGCTTAAGCGGAAAGGTGAGTTGGGGTGCTGCATAAAACCAGAGATTGAAATGAGCACAGATAAAGTTCCTTAAGCCAAATATGGAATAGACAAGAGCTACTCCTTGCTCAACGAAATGGACTCAACACCGCATATTAAACGCCTAAGAATGTACATGACTAGTAAGTATCTTAAAACCTATGGATTGCTATGTCTCCGAAAGAGAATCAAGCGTGTGTACAGGGGCATAAACGCAGCAGTGATAGGATTGGAGAGGTTCGGTGAGCAAATGAAGACCCTTTGAAGTCATATTGCATGGTACCCGTTCCACGGGTTTCAACTACCCAGGTTTAAGGTATTCTTCCTACAGCTAAAACATGCATGTGGAACCCAGAGTATGATCAACCATGTGATCGGGAGACGTGTTCAAATATGTCTCAGTTTTCCTCCCCTGGTACTCGGGTGCAACATTCCAGACGCTTTACTAACACTCTCCTGACTTGGAGAGTCAGTCCCTTTAACCTCCTGTTTGGCCCAGTTTGCAATTTCTGCGGAAGATGAACAGGAATAGTGAGAACCAATGAGAGACTAGCTGGAGGTGTCTGGACGGGCAAATTTAACTCTCATTTCCCACCAGGAAGAGGAATTAACCAAAGGCTCAGCGTGCCGTGCCGGAACCAGATTAGGGCCTGAAGCCATCCTGTGGTGTTGCGGCCAGCTCACAAGAAAACGACTTGAAGAAAGGAGCTCAGGGGCACTGTAATTCACAAACCTGCAGAGTTATAAATGACAGCTATCGTCCAAAAATATACTGAAGTAAGGCTGCCAAGAGGACTTGAAAGCGGGGCAGAATTGCAGGAAACCGATTTCAGGAGGTAGACTGGAATTGCATTGAAAGCATAGGAAAAGAGGCAGAACGTCCACAATGATGCACTTGGCCAAAAAGGGCGTATGCGTTTTTTCCTGAATATATTCAGGAAAAAACGCATACGCCCTTTTTGGCCAACCAAGCAAACTTGCAAAGGAAATCTGCACTAGAATGAAGTCTCACTTCCCCCCGGTCAAAAGGGCCATCTGAAAAAAGTGTAAAATCCAGCAAGGCAGGACAGGCCATGGACAACTGGGAGCCTTGTTATGCTGATGGGCGGGATGTAAATTGCCAACAGACACTCGGGAGAAGTGTATGGTGTTTCCTGAAACATCTAAAAAACAAAGCAACAGAGCCTAGGGCACTTCCACTTATGGTCGTATAGTTTAGGGAAATTAAAATCAAAAAGACACAGCCACCCCAAAGTTTGGGACGCCTCTGTTTACAAGAACCTCGTTTACCGTACAAGTTCAATATCACAGAAAGTGAAAAATGGATAAAGAACTTGTGGTACTTACGTAAAATGCAGTATCACTCAGCAATGAAATCTATGTCATCAGGCCCGTAGCAGCATAATGAGTGGATTTACGTATGATGATTCTAACTGAAATAAGTCACACAGAAAAAGAAACATCATAAGATATCACTAATACACGGAATGTAAACTTGGCTACACAGGAACTGAATTCCAAAACAGAACATGGTCTCAAATTTAGAAAACCAACTTATGCTTGCTTAAGGGGAAAGGTGAGTTGGGTTGCTGCATAAAACCAGAGATTGAAATGAGCACAGATAAAGTTCCTTAAGCCAAATATGGAATAGACAATAGCTACTCCTTGCTCAACGAAATGGACACAACACCCCATATTAAACGCCTAAGAATGTACCTGACTAGTAAGTATCTTAAAACCTATGGATTGCTTTGTCTAAGAAAGAGAATCAAGCGTGTGTACAGGCGCATAAACGCAGCAGTGATAGGATTGGAGAGGTTCGGTGAGCAAATGAAGACCCTTTGAAGTCATATTGCATGGTACCCATTACACGGGTCTCAACTCTCCAGGTTTAAGGTATTCTTCCTTCAGCTAAAACATGCATGTGGAACCCAGAGTATGATCAACCGTGTGAATGGGAGAGGTGTTCAAATATGTCTCAGTTTTCCTCACCTGGTACTCGGGTGCAACATTCCAGACGCTTTACTAACACTCTCCCAACTTGGAGAGTCAGCGCCTTTAACCTCCTGTTTGGCCCAGTTTGCAATTTCTGCGGAAGATGAACAGGAATAGGGAGAACCAATGAGAGACTAGCTGGAGGTGTCTGGACGGGCAAATTTAACTCTCATTTCCCACCAGGAAGAGGAAATAACCAAAGGCTCAGCGTGCCGTGCCGGAACCAGATTAGGGTCTGAAGCCATCCTGCGGTGTTGCGGCCAGCTCACAAGAAAGCGAGTTGAAGAAAGGAGCTCAGGGGCACTGTAATTCACAAACCTGCAGAGTTATAAATGACAGCTATCATCCAAAAATATACTGAAGTAAGGCTGCCAAGAGGACTTGAAAGCGGGGCAGAATTGCAGGAAACCGATTTCAGGAGGTAGACTGGAATTGCATTGAAAGCATAGGAAAAGAGGCAGAACGTCCACAATGATGCACTTGGCCAAAAAGGGCGTATGCGTTTTTTCCTGAATATATTCAGGAAAAAACGCATACGCCCTTTTTGGCCAACCAAGCAAACTTGCAAAGGAAATCTGCACTACAATGAAGTCTCACTTCCCCCCGGTCAAAAGGGCCATCTGAAAAAAGTGTAAAATCCAGAAAGGCAGGACAGGCCATGGAGAACTGGGAGCCTTGTTATGCTGATGGGCGGGATGTAAATTGCCAACAGACACTCGGGAGAGGTGTATGGTGTTTCCTGAAACATCTAAGAAACAAAGCGACAGAGCCTAGGGCACTTCCACTTATGGTCCTATAGCTTAGGGAAATTAAAATCAAAAAGACACAGCCACCCCAAAGTTTGGGACGCCTCTGTTTACAAGAACCTCGTTTACCGTACAAGTTCAATATCACAGAAAGTGAAAAATGGATAAAGAAGTTGTGGTACTTACGTACAATGCAGTATGCCTCAGCAATGAAATCTATGTCATCAGGCCCGTAGCAGCATAATGAGTGGATTCAGGTACGATGATTCTAACTGAAATAAGTCACACAGAAAAAGAAACATCATAAGATATCACTAATACACGGAATGTAAACTTGGCTACACAGGAACTGAATTCCAAAACAGAACAGGGTCTCAAATTTAGAAAACCAACTTATGCTTGCTTAAGGGGAAAGGTGAGTTGTGGTGCTGTATAAAACCAGAGATTGAAATGAGCACAGATAAAGTAACTTAAGCCAAATATGGAATAGACAATAGCTACTCCTTGCTCAACGAAATGGACTCAACACCGCATATTAAACGCCTAAGAATGTACCTGACTAGTAAGTATCTTAAAACCTATGGATTGCTATGTCTCCAAAAGAGAATCAAGCGTGTGTACTGGGCATAAACGCAGCAGTGATAGGATTGGAGAGGTTCGGTGAGCAAATGAAGACCCTTTGAAGTCATATTGCATGGTACCCATTCCACGGGTTTCAACTACCCTGGTTTAAGGTATTCTTCCTTCAGTTGAAACATGCATGTGGAACCTAGAGTATGATCAACCATGTGATCGGGAGACGTGTTCAAATATGTCTCAGTTTTCCTCCCCTGGTACTCAGGTGCAACATTCCAGACGCTTTACTAACACTCTCCCGACTTGGAGAGTCAGTCCCTTTAACCTCCTGTTTGGCCCAGTTTGCAATTTCTGCGGAAGATGAACAGGAATAGGGAGAACCAATGAGAGACTAGCTGGAGGTGTCTGGACGGGCAAATTTAACTCTCATTTCCCACCAGGAAGAGGAAATAACCAAAGGCTCAGCGTGCTGTGCCGGAACCAGATTAGGGCCTGAAGCCATCCTGCGGTGTTGCGGCCAGCTCACAAGAAAGCGAGTTGAAGAAAGGAGCTCAGGGGCACTGTAATTCACAAACCTGCAGAGTTATAAATGACAGCTATCGTCCGAAAATATACTGAAGTAAGGCTGCCAAGAGGACTTGAAAGCGGGGCAGAATTGCAGGAAACCGATTTCAGGAGGTAGACTGGAATTGCATTGAAAGCATAGGAAAAGAGGCAGAACGTCCACAATGATGCACTTGGCCAAAAAGGGCGTATGCGTTTTTTCCTGAATATATTCAGGAAAAAACGCATACGCCCTTTTTGGCCAACCAAGCAAGCTTGCAAAGGAAATCTGCACTACAATGAAGTCTCACTTCCCCCCGGTCAAAAGGGCCATCTGAAAAAAGTGTAAAATCCAGCAAGGCAGGACAGGCCATGGAGAACTGGGAGCCTTGTTATGCTGATGGGCGGGATGTAAATTGCCAACAGACACTCGGGAGAAGTGTATGGTGTTTCCTGAAACATCTAAAAAACAAAGCAACAGAGCCTAGGGCACTTCCACTTATGGTCGTATAGTTTAGGGAAATTAAAATCAAAAAGACACAGCCACCCCAAAGTTTGGGACGCCTCTGTTTACAAGAACCTCGTTTACCGTACAAGTTCAATATCACAGAAAGTGAAAAATGGATAAAGAACTTGTGGTACTTACGTACAATGCAGTATCCCTCAGCAATGAAATCTATGTCATCAGGCCCGTAGCAGCATAATGAGTGGATTCAGGTACGATGATTCTAACTGAAATAAGTCACACAGAAAAAGAAACATCATAAGATATCACTAATACACGGAATGTAAACTTGGCTACACAGGAACTGAATTCCAAAACAGAACAGCGTCTCAAATTTAGAAAACCATCTTATGCTTGCTTAAGCGGAAAGGTGAGTTGGGGTGCTGCATAAAACCAGAGATTGAAATGAGCACAGATAAAGTTCCTTAAGCCAAATATGGAATAGACAAGAGCTACTCCTTGCTCAACGAAATGGACTCAACACCGCATATTAAACGCCTAAGAATGTACATGACTAGTAAGTATCTTAAAACCTATGGATTGCTATGTCTCCGAAAGAGAATCAAGCGTGTGTACAGGGGCATAAACGCAGCAGTGATAGGATTGGAGAGGTTCGGTGAGCAAATGAAGACCCTTTGAAGTCATATTGCATGGTACCCGTTCCACGGGTTTCAACTACCCAGGTTTAAGGTATTCTTCCTACAGCTAAAACATGCATGTGGAACCCAGAGTATGATCAACCATGTGATCGGGAGACGTGTTCAAATATGTCTCAGTTTTCCTCCCCTGGTACTCGGGTGCAACATTCCAGATGCTTTACTAACACTCTCCTGACTTGGAGAGTCAGTCCCTTTAACCTCCTGTTTGGCCCAGTTTGCAATTTCTGCGGAAGATGAACAGGAATAGCGAGAACCAATGAGAGACTAGCTGGAGGTGTCTGGACGGGCAAATTTAACTCTCATTTCCCACCAGGAAGAGGAATTAACCAAAGGCTCAGCGTGCCGTGCCGGAACCAGATTAGGGCCTGAAGCCATCCTGTGGTGTTGCGGCCAGCTCACAAGAAAACGACTTGAAGAAAGGAGCTCAGGGGCACTGTAATTCACAAACCTGCAGAGTTATAAATGACAGCTATCGTCCAAAAATATACTGAAGTAAGGCTGCCAAGAGGACTTGAAAGCGGGGCAGAATTGCAGGAAACCGATTTCAGGAGGTAGACTGGAATTGCATTGAAAGCATAGGAAAAGAGGCAGAACGTCCACAATGATGCACTTGGCCAAAAAGGGCGTATGCGTTTTTTCCTGAATATATTCAGGAAAAAACGCATACGCCCTTTTTGGCCAACCAAGCAAGCTTGCAAAGGAAATCTGCACTACAATGAAGTCTCACTTCCCCCCGGTCAAAAGGGCCATCTGAAAAAAGTGTAAAATCCAGAAAGGCAGGACAGGCCATGGAGAACTGGGAGCCTTGTTATGCTGATGGGCGGGATGTCAATTCCCAACAGACACTCGGGAGAAGTGTATGGTGTTTCCTGAAACATCTAAAAAACAAAGCAACAGAGCCTAGGACACTTCCACTTATGGTCCTATAGCTTAGGGAAATTAAAATCAAAAAGACACAGCCACCCCAATGTTTGGGACGCCTCTGTTTACAAGAACCTCGTTTACCGTAGAAGTTCAATATCACAGAAAGTGAAAAATGGATAAAGAACTTGTGGTACTTACGTACAATGCAGTATCACTCAGCAGTGAAATCTATGTCATCAGGCCCGTAGCAGCACAATGAGTGGATTCAGGTACGATGATTCTAACTGAAATAAGTCACACAGAAAAAGAAACATCATAAGATATCTCTAATACACGGAATGTAAACTTGGCTACACAGGAACTGAATTCCAAAACAGAACAGCGTCTCAAATTTAGAAAACCAACTTATGCTTGCTTAAGGGGAAAGGTGAGTTGGGGTGCTGCATAAAACCAGAGATTGAAATGAGCACAGATAAAGTTCCTTAAGCCAAATATGGAATAGACAAGAGCTACTCCTTGCTCGACGAAATGGACTCAACATCCCATATTAAACGCCTAAGAATGTACCTGACTAGTAAGTATCTTAAAACCTATGGATTGCTATGTCTCCGAAAGAGAATCAAACGTGTGTACAGGGGCATAAATGCAGCAGTGATAGGATTGGAGAGGTTCGGTGAGCAAATGAAGACCCTTTGAAGTCATATTGCATGGTACCCATTACACGGGTCTCAACTCTCCAGGTTTAAGGTATTCTTCCTTCAGCTAAAACATGCATGTGGAACCCAGAGTATGATCAACCGTGTGAACGGGAGACGTGTTCAAATATGTCTCAGTTTTCCTCACCTGGTACTCGGGTGCAACATTCCAGACGCTTTACTAACACTCTCCCAACTTGGAGAGTCAGCGCCTTTAACCTCCTGTTTGGCCCAGTTTGCAATTTCTGCGGAAGATGAACAGGAATAGGGAGAACCAATGAGAGACTAGCTGGAGGTGTCTGGACGGGCAAATTTAACTCTCATTTCCCACCAGGAAGAGGAAATAACCAAAGGCTCAGCGTGCCGTGCCGGAACCAGATTAGGGTCTGAAGCCATCCTGCGGTGTTGTGGCCAGCTCACAAGAAAGCGAGTTGAAGAAAGGAGCTCAGGGGCACTGTAATTCACAAACCTGCAGAGTTATAAATGACAGCTATCATCCAAAAATATACTGAAGTAAGGCTGCCAAGAGGACTTGAAAGCGGGGCAGAATTGCAGGAAACCGATTTCAGGAGGTAGACTGGAATTGCATTGAAAGCATAGGAAAAGAGGCAGAACGTCCACAATGATGCACTTGGCCAAAAAGGGCGTATGCGTTTTTTCCTGAATATATTCAGGAAAAAACGCATACGCCCTTTTTGGCCAACCAAGCAAACTTGCAAAGGAAATCTGCACTACAATGAAGTCTCACTTCCCCCCAGTCAAAAGGGCCATCTGAAAAAAGTGTAAAATCCAGAAAGGCAGGACAGGCCATGGAGAACTGGGAGCCTTGTTATGCTGATGGGCGGGATGTAAATTGCCAACAGACACTCGGGAGAAGTGTATGGTGTTTCCTGAAACATCTAAGAAACAAAGCGACAGAGCCTAGGGCACTTCCACTTATGGTCCTATAGCTTAGGGAAATTAAAATCAAAAAGACACAGCCACCCCAAAGTTTGGGACGCCTCTGTTTACAAGAACCTCGTTTACCGTACAAGTTCAATATCACAGAAAGTGAAAAATGGATAAAGAACTTGTGGTACTTACGTACAATGCAGTATCCCTCAGCAATGAAATCTATGTCATCAGGCCCGTAGCAGCATAATGAGTGGATTCAGGTACGATGATTCTAACTGAAATAAGTCACACAGAAAATGAACATCATAAGATATCACTAATACACGGAATGTAAACTTGGCTACACAGGAACTGAATTCCAAAACAGAACAGCGTCTCAAATTTAGAAAACCATCTTATGCTTGCTTAAGCGGAAAGGTGAGTTGGGGTGCTGCATAAAACCAGAGATTGAAATGAGCACAGATAAAGTTCCTTAAGCCAAATATGGAATAGACAAGAGCTACTCCTTGCTCAACGAAATGGACTCAACACCGCATATTAAACGCCTAAGAATGTACATGACTAGTAAGTATCTTAAAACCTATGGATTGCTATGTCTCCGAAAGAGAATCAAGCGTGTGTACAGGGGCATAAACGCAGCAGTGATAGGATTGGAGAGGTTCGGTGAGCAAATGAAGACCCTTTGAAGTCATATTGCATGGTACCCGTTCCACGGGTTTCAACTACCCAGGTTTAAGGTATTCTTCCTACAGCTAAAACATGCATGTGGAACCCAGAGTATGATCAACCATGTGATCGGGAGACGTGTTCAAATATGTCTCAGTTTTCCTCCCCTGGTACTCGGGTGCAACATTCCAGACGCTTTACTAACACTCTCCTGACTTGGAGAGTCAGTCCCTTTAACCTCCTGTTTGGCCCAGTTTGCAATTTCTGCGGAAGATGAACAGGAATAGTGAGAACCAATGAGAGACTAGCTGGAGGTGTCTGGACGGGCAAATTTAACTCTCATTTCCCACCAGGAAGAGGAATTAACCAAAGGCTCAGCGTGCCGTGCCGGAACCAGATTAGGGCCTGAAGCCATCCTGTGGTGTTGCGGCCAGCTCACAAGAAAACGACTTGAAGAAAGGAGCTCAGGGGCACTGTAATTCACAAACCTGCAGAGTTATAAATGACAGCTATCGTCCAAAAATATACTGAAGTAAGGCTGCCAAGAGGACTTGAAAGCGGGGCAGAATTGCAGGAAACCGATTTCAGGAGGTAGACTGGAATTGCATTGAAAGCATAGGAAAAGAGGCAGAACGTCCACAATGATGCACTTGGCCAAAAAGGGCGTATGCGTTTTTTCCTGAATATATTCAGGAAAAAACGCATACGCACTTTTTGGCCAACCAAGCAAGCTTGCAAAGGAAATCTGCACTACAATGAAGTCTCACTTCCCCCCGGTCAAAAGGGCCATCTGAAAAAAGTGTAAAATCCATTAAGGCAGGACAGGCCATGGAGAACTGGGAGCCTTGTTATGCTGATGGGCGGGATGTAAATTGCCAACAGACACTCGGGAGAAGTGTATGGTGTTTCCTGAAACATCTAAAAAACAAAGCAGCAGAGCCTAGGGCACTTCCACTTATGGTCCTATAGCTTAGGGAAATTAAAATCAAAAAGACACAGCCACCCCAAAGTTTGGGACGCCTCTGTTTACAAGAACCTCGTTTACAGTACAAGTTCAACATCGCAGAAAGTGAAAAATGGATAAAGAAGTTGTGGTATTTACTTACAAAGCAATATCACTCAGCAATGAAATCTATGTCATCAGGCCCTTAGCAGCACAATGAGTGGATTCAGGTATGATGATTCTAACTGAAATAAGTGACACAGAAAAAGAAACATCATAAGATATCACTAATACACGGAATGTAAACTTGGCTACACAGGAACTGAATTCCAAAACAGAACAGCGTCTCAAATTTAGAAAACCAACTTATGCTTGCTTAAGGGTAAATGTGAGTTGGGGTGCTGCATAAAACCAGAGATTGAAATGAGCACAGATAAAGTTCCTTAAGCCAAATATGGAATAGACAAGAGCTACTCCTTGTTCAACGAAATGGACTCAACACCGCATATTAAACGCCTAAGAATGTACCTGACTAGTATCTTAAAACCTATGGATTGTTATGTCTCCAAAAGAGAATCAAGCGTGTGTACAGGGGCATAAACGCAGCAGTGATAGGATTGGAGACGTTCAGTGAGCAGATGAAGACCCTTTGAAGTCATATTGCATGGTACCCATTCCACGGGTCTCAACTCTCCAGGTTTAAGGTATTCTTCCTTCAGCTAAAACATGCATGTGGAACCCAGAGTATGATCAACCATGTGAACGGGAGACGTGTTCAAATATGTCTCAGTTTTCCTCCCCTGGTACTCGGGTGCAACATTCCAGACGCTTTACTAACACTCTCCCCACTTGGAGAGTCAACGCCTTTAATCTCCTGTTTGGCCCAGTTTGCAATTTCTGCGGAAGATGAACAGGAATAGGGAGAACCAATGAGAGACTAGCTGGAGGTGTCTGGACGGGCAAATTTAACTCTCATTTCCCACCAGGAAGAGGAAATAACCAAAGGCTCAGCGTGCCGTGCTGGAACCAGATTAGGGCCTGAAGCCATCCTGCGGTGCTGCGGCCAGCTCACAAGAAAGCGAGTTGAAGAAAGGAGCTCAGGGGCACTGTAATTCACAAACCTGCAGAGTTATAAATGACAGCTATCGTCCAAAAATATACTGAAGTAAGGCTGCCAAGAGGACTTGAAAGCGGGGCAGAATTGCAGGAAACCGATTTCAGGAGGTAGACTGGAATTGCATTGAAAGCATAGGAAAAGAGGCAGAACGTCCACAATGATGCACTTGGCCAAAAAGGGCGTATGCGTTTTTTCCTGAATATATTCAGGAAAAAACGCATACGCCCTTTTTGGCCAACCAAGCAAGCTTGCAAAGGAAATCTGCACTACAATGAAGTCTCACTTCCCCCCGGTCAAAAGGGCCATCTGAAAAAAGTGTAAAATCCAGAAAGGCAGGACAGGCCATGGAGAACTGGGAGCCTTGTTATGCTGATGGGCGGGATGTCAATTGCCAACAGACACTCGGGAGAAGTGTATGGTGTTTCCTGAAACATCTAAAAAACAAAGCAACAGAGCCTAGGACACTTCCACTTATGGTCCTATAGCTTAGGGAAATTAAAATCAAAAAGACACAGCCACCCCAATGTTTGGGACGCCTCTGTTTACAAGAACCTCGTTTACCGTAGAAGTTCAATATCACAGAAAGTGAAAAATGGATAAAGAACTTGTGGTACTTACGTACAATGCAGTATCACTCAGCAGTGAAATCTATGTCATCAGGCCCGTAGCAGCACAATGAGTGGATTCAGGTACGATGATTCTAACTGAAATAAGTCACACAGAAAAAGAAACATCATAAGATATCTCTAATACACGGAATGTAAACTTGGCTACACAGGAACTGAATTCCAAAACAGAACAGCGTCTCAAATTTAGAAAACCAACTTATGCTTGCTTAAGGGGAAAGGTGAGTTGGGGTGCTGCATAAAACCAGAGATTGAAATGAGCACAGATAAAGTTCCTTAAGCCAAATATGGAATAGACAAGAGCTACTCCTTGCTCAACGAAATGGACTCAACATCCCATATTAAACGCCTAAGAATGTACCTGACTAGTAAGTATCTTAAAACCTATGGATTGCTATGTCTCCAAAAGAGAATCAAGCATGTGTACAGGGGCATAAACGCAGCAGTGATAGGATTGGAGAGGTTCGGTGAGCAAATGAAGACCCTTTGAAGTCATATTGCATGGTACCCATTACACGGGTCTCAACTCTCCAGGTTTAAGGTATTCTTCCTTCAGCTAAAACATGCATGTGGAACCCAGAGTATGATCAACCATGTGAACGGGAGACGTGTTCAAATATATCTCAGTTTTAATCCCCTGGTACTCGGGTGCAACATTCCAGATGGTTTACTAACACTCTCCCGACTTGGAGAGTCAGCGCCTTTAACCTCCTGTTTGGCCCAGTTTGCAATTTCTGCGGAAGATGAACAGGAATAGGGAGAACCAATGAGAGACTAGCTGGAGGTGTCTGGACTGGCAAATTTAACTCTCATTTCCCACCAGGAAGAGGAAATAACCAAAGGCTCAGCGTGCTGTGCCGGAACCAGATTAGGGCCTGAAGCCATCCTGCAGTGTTGCGGCCAGCTCAAAAGAAAGCGAGTTGAAGAAAGGAGCTCAGGGGCACTGTAATTCACAAACCTGCAGAGTTATAAATGACAGCTATCGTCCAAAAATATACTGAAGTAAGGCTGCCAAGAGGACTTGAAATCGGGGCAGAATTACAGGAAACCGATTTCAGGAGGTAGACTGGAATTGCATTGAAAGCATAGGAAAAGAGGCAGAACGTCCACAATGATGCACTTGGCCAAAAAGGACGAATGCGTTTTTTCCTCAATATATTCAGGAAAAAACGCATACGCCCTTTTTGGCCAACCAAGCAAGCTTGCAAAGGAAATCTGCACTACAATGAAGTCTCACTTCCCCCAGGTCAAAAGAGCCACCTGAAAAAAGTGTAAAATCCAGCAAGGCAGGACAGGCCATGGAGAACTGGGAGCCTTGTTATGCTGATGGGCGGGATGTAAATTGCCAACAGACACTCGGGAGAAGTGTATGGTGTTTCCTGAAACATCTAAAAAACAAAGCAACAGAGCCTAGGACACTTCCACTTATGGTCCTATAGCTTAAGGAAATTAAAATCAAAAAGACACAGCCACCCCAAAGTTTGGGACGCCTCTGTTTACAAGAACCTCGTTTACAGTACAAGTTCAACATCGCAGAAAGTGAAAAATGGATAAAGAAGTTGTGGTATTTACTTACAAATCAATATCACTCAGCAATGAAATCTATGTCATCAGGCCCTTAGCAGCACAATGAGTGGATTCAGGTATGATGATTCTAACTGAAATAAGTCACAGAGAAAAAGAAACATCATAAGATATCACTAATACACGGAATGTAAACTTGGCTACACAGGAACTGAATTCCAAAACAGAACAGCGTCTCAAATTTAGAAAACCAACTTATGCTTGCTTAAGGGGAAAGGTGAGTTGGGGTGCTGCATAAAACCAGAGATTGAAATGAGCACAGATAAAGTTCCTTAAGCCAAATATGGAATAGACAAGAGCTACTCCTTGCTCAACGAAATGGACTCAACATCCCATATTAAACGCCTAAGAATGTACCTGAGTAGTAAGTATCTTAAAACCTATGGATTGCTATGTCTCCAAAAGAGAATCAAGCGTGTGTACAGGGGCATAAACGCAGCAGTGATAGGATTGGAGAGGTTCGGTGAGCAAATGAAGACCCTTTGAAGTCATATTGCATGGTACCCATTACACGGGTCTCAACTCTCCAGGTTTAAGGTATTCTTCCTTCAGCTAAAACATGCATGTGGAACCCAGAGTATGATCAACCGTGTGAACGGGAGACGTGTTCAAATATGTCTCAGTTTTCCTCCCCTGGTACTCGGATGCAACATTCCAGACGCTTTACTAACACTCTCCCCACTTGGAGAGTCAACGCCTTTAACCTCCTGTTTGGTCCAGTTTGCAATTTCTGCGGAAGATGAACAGGAATAGGGAGAACCAATGAGAGACTAGCTGGAGGTGTCTGGACGGGCAAATTTAACTCTCATTTCCCACCAGGAAGAGGAAATAACCAAAGGCTCAGCGTGCCGTGCCGGAACCAGATTAGGGCCTGAAGCCATCCTGCGGTGTTGCGGCCAGGTCACAAGAAAGCGAGTTGAAGAAAGGAGCTCAGGGGCACTGTAATTCACAAACCTGCAGAGTTATAAATGACAGCTATCGTCCAAAAATATACTGAAGTAAGGCTGCCAAGAGGACTTGAAAGCGGGGCAGAATTGCAGGAAACCGATTTCAGGAGGTAGACTGGAATTGCATTGAAAGCATAGGAAAAGAGGCAGAACGTCCACAATGATGCACTTGGCCAAAAAGGGCGTATGCGTTTTTTCCTGAATATATTCAGGAAAAAACGCATACGCCCTTTTTGGCCAACCAAGCAAGCTTGCAAAGGAAATCTGCACTACAATGAAGTCTCACTTCCCCCCGGTCAAAAGGGCCATCTGAAAAAAGTGTAAAATCCAGAAAGGCAGGACAGGCCATGGAGAACTGGGAGCCTTGTTATGCTGATGGGCGGGATGTCAATTGCCAACAGACACTCGGGAGAAGTGTATGGTGTTTCCTGAAACATCTAAAAAACAAAGCAACAGAGCCTAGGGCACTTCCACTTATGGTCCTATAGCTTAGGGAAATTAAAATAAAAAAGACACAGCCACCCCAATGTTTGGGACGCCTCTGTTTACAAGAACCTCGTTTACCGTACAAGTTCAATATCACAGAAAGTGAAAAATGGATAAAGAACTTGTGGTACTTACGTACAATGCAGTATCACTCAGCAGTGAAATCTATGTCATCAGGCCCGTAGCAGCACAATGAGTGGATTCAGGTACGATGATTCTAACTGAAATAAGTCACACAGAAAAAGAAACATCATAAGATATCTCTAATACACGGAATGTAAACTTGGCTACACAGGAACTGAATTCCAAAACAGAACAGCGTCTCAAATTTAGAAAACCAACTTATGCTTGCTTAAGGGGAAAGGTGAGTTGGGGTGCTGCATAAAACCAGAGATTGAAATGAGCACAGATAAAGTTCCTTAAGCCAAATATGGAATAGACAAGAGCTACTCCTTGCTCAACGAAATGGACTCAACATCCCATATTAAACGCCTAAGAATGTACCTGACTAGTAAGTATCTTAAAACCTATGGATTGCTATGTCTCCGAAAGAGAATCAAACGTGTGTACAGGGGCATAAACGCAGCAGTGATAGGATTGGAGAGGTTCGGTGAGCAAATGAAGACCCTTTGAAGTCATATTGCATGGTACCCATTACACGGGTCTCAACTCTCCAGGTTTAAGGTATTCTTCCTTCAGCTAAAACATGCATGTGGAACCCAGAGTATGATCAACCGTGTGAACGGGAGACGTGTTCAAATATGTCTCAGTTTTCCTCCCCTGGTACTCAGGTGCAACATTCCAGATGCTTTACTAACACTCTCCCGACTTGGAGAGTCAGCGCCTTTAACCTCCTGTTTGGCCCAGTTTGCAATTTCTGCGGAAGATGAACAGGAATAGGGAGAACAAATGAGAGACTAGCTGGAGGTGTCTGGACGGGCAAATTTAACTCTCATTTCCCACCAGGAAGAGGAACTAACCAAAGGCTCAGCGTGCCGTGCCGGAACCAGATTAGAGCCTGAAGCCATCCAGTGGTGTTGCGGCCAGCTCAAAAGAAAGCGAGTTGAAGAAAGGAGCTCAGGGGCACTGTAATTCACAAACCTGCAGAGTTATAAATGACAGCTATCGTCCAAAAATATACTGAAGTAAGGCTGCCAAGAGGACTTGAAAGCGGGGCAGAATTGCAGGAAACCGATTTCAGGAGGTAGACTGGAATTGCATTGAAAGCATAGGAAAAGAGGCAGAACGTCCACAATGATGCACTTGGCCAAAAAGGGCGTATGCTTTTTTTCCTGAATATATTCAGGAAAAAACGCATACGCACTTTTTGGCCAACCAAGCAAGCTTGCAAAGGAAATCTGCACTACAATGAAGTCTCACTTCCCCCCGGTCAAAAGGGCCATCTGAAAAAAGTGTAAAATCCAGCAAGGCAGGACAGGCCATGGAGAACTGGGAGCCTTGTTATGCTGATGGGCGGGATGTAAATTGCCAACAGACACTCGGGAGAAGTGTATGGTGTTTCCTGAAACATCTAAAAAACAAAGCAACAGAGCCTAGGGCACTTCCACTTATGGTCCTATAGCTTAGGGAAATTAAAATCAAAAAGACACAGCCACCCCAATTTGGGACGCCTCTGTTTACAAGAACCTCGTTTACCGTACAATTTCAATATCACAGAAAGTGAAAAATGGATAAAGATCTTGTGGTACTTACGTACAATGCAGTATCACTCAGCAATGAAATCTATGTCATCAGGCCCGTAGCAGCATAATGAGTGGATTCAGGTACGATGATTCTAACTGAAATAAGTCACACAGAAAAAGAAACATCATAAGATATCACTAATACACGGAATGTAAACTTGGCTACACAGGAACTGAATTACAGAACAGAACAGGGTCTCAAATTTAGAAAACCAACTTATGCTTGCTTAAGGGGAAAGGTGAGTTGGGGTGCTGCATAAAACCAGAGATTGAAATGAGCACAGATAAAGTTCCTTAAGCCAAATATGGAATAGAGAAGAGCTACTCCTTGCTCAACGAAATGGACTCAACACCCCATATTAAACGCCTAAGAATGTACCTGACTAGTAAGTATCTTAAAACCTATGGATTGCTATGTCTCCATAAGAGAATCAAGCGTTTGTACAGGGGCATAAACGCAGCAGTGATAGGATTGGAGAGGTTCGGTGAGCAGATGAAAACCCGTTGAAGTCATATTGCATGGTACCCATTACACGGGTCTCAACTTTCCAGGTTTAAGGTATTCTTCCTTCAGCTAAAACATGCATGTGGAACCCAGAGTATGATCAACCGTGTGAACGGGAGAGGTGTTCAAATATGTCTCAGTTTTCCTCCCCTGGTACTCGGGTGCAACATTCCAGACGCTTTACTAACACTCTCCCGACTTGGAGAGTCAGCGCCTTTAATCTCCTGTTTGGCCCAGTTTGCAATTTCTGCGGAAGATGAACAGGAATAGGGAGAACCAATGAGAGACTAGCTGGAGGTGTCTGGACGGGCAAATTTAACTCTCATTTCCCACCAGGAAGAGGAACTAACCAAAGGCTCAGCGTGCCGTGCCGGAACCAGATTAGGGCCTGAAGCCATCCTGCGGTGTTGCGGCCAGCTCACAAGAAAGCGAGTTGAAGAAAGGAGCTCAGGGGCACTGTAATTCACAAACCTGCAGAGTTATAAATGACAGCTATCGTCCAAAAATATACTGAAGTAAGGCTGCCAAGAGGACTTGAAAGCGGGGCAGAATTGCAGGAAACCGATTACAGGAGGTAGACTGGAATTGCATTGAAAGCATAAGAAAAGAGGCAGAACGTCCACAATGATGCACTTGGCCAAAAAGGGCGTATGCGTTTTTTCCTGAATATATTCAGGAAAAAACGCATACGCCCTTTTTGGCCAACCAAGCAAGCTTGCAAAGGAAATCTGCACTACAATGAAGTCTCACTTCCCCCCGGTCAAAAGGGCCATCTGAAAAAAGTGTAAAATCCAGCAAGGCAGGACAGGCCATGGAAAACTGGGAGCCTTGTTATGCTGATGGGCGGGATGTAAATTGCCAACAGACACTCGGGAGAAGTGTATGGTGTTTCCTGAAACATCTAAAAAACAAAGCAACAGAGCCTAGGGCACTTTCACTTATGGCCCTATAGCTTAGGGAAATTAAAATCAAAACGACACAGCCACCCCAAAGTTTGGGACGCCTCTGTTTACAAGAACCTCGTTTACCGTACAAGTTCAATATCACAGAAAGTGAAAAATGGATAAAGAACTTGTGGTACTTACGTACAATGCAGTATCACTCAGCAGTGAAATCTACGTCATCAGGCCCGTAGCAGCACAATGAGTGGATTCAGGTACGATGATTCTAACTGAAATAAGTCACAGAGAAAAAGAAACATCATAAGATATCACTAATACACGGAATGTAAACTTGGCTACACAGGAACTGAATTCCAAAACAGAACAGGGTCACAAATTTAGAAAACCAACTTATGCTTGCTTAAGGGGAAAGGTGAGTTGGGGTGCTGCATAAAACCAGAGATTGAAATGAGCACAGATAAAGTTCCTTAAGCCAAATATGGAATAGACAAGAGCTACTCCTTGCTCAACGAAATGGACTCAACACCCCATATTAAACGCCTAAGAATGTACCTGACTAGTAAGTATCTTAAAACCTATGGTTTGCTATGTCTCCGAAAGAGAATCAAGCGTGTGTACAGGGCCATAAACGCAGCAGTGATAGGATTGGAGAGGTTCGGTGAGCAAATGAAGACCCTTTGAAGTCATATTGCATGGTACCCATTACATGGGTCTCAACTCTCCAGGGTTAAGGTATTCTTCCTTCACCTAAAACATGCATGTGGAACCCAGAGTATGATCAACCGTGTGAACGCGAGACGTGTTCAGATATGTCTCAGTTTTCGTACCCTGGTACTCGGGTGCAACATTGCAGACGCTTTACTAACACTCTCCCCACTTGGAGAGTCAGCGCCTTTAACCTCCTGTTTGGCCCAGTTTGCAATTTCTGCGGAAGATGAACAGGAATAGGGAGAACCAATGAGAGACTAGCTGGAGGTGTCTGG
Organism: Globicephala melas; assembly: GCF_963455315.2. NCBI lineage: Eukaryota > Metazoa > Chordata > Mammalia > Artiodactyla > Delphinidae > Globicephala > Globicephala melas. The sequence goes on along the minus strand of NW_027207675.1, from coordinate 58,622 downwards.
ACGGGCAAATTTAACTCTCATTTCCCACCAGGAAGAGGAATTAACCAAAGGCTCAGCGTGCCGTGCCGGAACCAGATTAGGGCCTGAAGCCATCCTGCACTGTTGCGTCCAGATCAAAAGAAAGCGAGTTGAAGAAAGGAGCTCAGGGGCACTGTAATTCACAAACCTGCAGAGTTATAAATGACAGCTATCGTCCAAAAATATACTGAAGTAAGGCTGCCAAGAGGACTTGAAAGCGGGGCAGAATTGCAGGAAACCGATTTCAGGAGGTAGACTGGAATTGCATTGAAAGCATAGGAAAAGAGGCAGAACGTCCAAAATGATGCACTTGGCCAAAAAGGGCGTATGCGTTTTTTCCTGAATATATTCAGGAAAAAACGCATACGCACTTTTTGGTCAACCAAACAAGCTTGCAAAGGAAGTCTGCACTACAATGTAGTCTCACTTCCCCCCGGTCAAAAGGGCCATCTGAAAAAAGTGTAAAATCCAGCAAGGCAGGACAGGCCATGGAGAACTGGGAGCCTTGTTATGCTGATGGGCGGGATGTAAATTGCCAACAGACACTCGGGAGAAGTGTATGGTGTTTCCTGAAACATCTAAAAAACAAAGCAACAGAGCCTAGGGCACTTCCACTTATGGTCCTATAGCTTAGGGAAATTAAAATCGAAAAGACACAGCCACCCCAAAGTTTGGAACGGCTCTGTTTACAAGAACCTCGTTTACAGTACAAGTTCAACATTGCAGAAAGTGAAAAATGGATAAAGAAGTTGTGGTATATACTTACAAAGCAATATCACTCAGCAATGAAATCTATGTCATCAGGCCCTTAGCAGCACAATGAGTGGATTCAGGTACGATGATTCTAACTGAAATAAGTCACACAGAAAAAGAAAAATCATAAGATATCAGTAATACACGGAATGTAAACTTGGCTACACAGGAACTGAATTACAGAACAGAACAGGGTCTCAAATTTAGAAAACCAACTTATGCTTGCTTAAGGGTAAAGGTGAGTTGGGGTGCTGCATAAAACCAGAGATTGAAATGAGCACAGATAAAGTTCCTTAAGCCAAATATGGAATAGACAAGAGCTACTCCTTGCTCAACGAAATGGACTCAACACCCCATATTAAACGCCTAAGAATGTACCTGACTAGTAAGTATCTTAAAACCTATGGATTGCTATGTCTCCGAAAGAGAATCAAGCTTGTGTACAGGGCATAAAAGCAGCAGTGATAGGATTGGAGAGGTTCGGTGAGCAAATGAAGACCCTTTGAAGTCATATTGCATGGTACCCATTCCACGGGTTTCAACTACCCAGGTTTAAGGTATTCTTCCTTCAGCTAAAACATGCATGTGGAACCTAGAGTATGATCAACCATGTGATCGGGAGACGTGTTCAAATATGTCTCAGTTTTCATACCCTGGTACTCGGGTGCAACATTCCAGACGCTTTAATAACACTCTCCCGACTTGGAGAGTCAGTCACTTTAAACTCCTCTTTGGCCCAGTTTGCAATTTCTGCGGAAGATGAACAGGAATAGGGAGAACCAATGAGAGACTAGCTGGAGGTGTCTGTACGGGCAAATTTAACTCTCATTTCCCACCAGGAAGAGGAAATAACCAAAGACTCAGCGTGCTGCGCCGGAACCAGATTAGGGCCTGAAGCCATCCTGCGGTGTTGCGGCCAGCTCACAAGAAAGCGAGTTGAAGAAAGGAGCTCAGGGGCACTGTAATTCACAAACCTGCAGAGTTAAAAATGACAGCTATCGTCCAAAAATATACTGAAGTACGGCTGCCAAGAGGACTTGAAAGCGGGGCAGAATTGCAGGAAACCGATTTCAGGAGGTAGACTGGAATTGCATTGAAAGCATAGGAAAAGAGGCAGAACGTCCACAATGATGCACTTGGCCAAAAAGGGCGTATGCGTTTTTTCCTGAATATATTCAGGAAAAAACGCATACGCCCTTTTTGGCCAACCAAGCAAACTTGCAAAAGAAATCTACACTACAATGAAGTCTCACTTCCCCCGGTCAAAAGGGCCATCTGAAAAAAGTGTAAAATCCAGAAAGGCAGGAAAGGCCATGGAGAACTGGGAGCCTTGTTATGCTGATGGGCGGGATGTAAATTGCCAACAGACACTCGGGAGAAGTGTATGGTGTTTCCTGAAACATCTAAAAAACAAAGCAACAGAGCCTAGGGCACTTCCACTTATGGTCCTATAGCTTAGGGAAATTAAAATCAAAAAGACACAGCCACCCCAAAGTTTGGGACGCCTCTGTTTACAAGAACCTCGTTTACAGTACAAGTTCAATATCACAGAAAGTGAAAAATGGATAAAGAACTTGTGGTACTTACGTACAATGCAGTATCACTCAGCAGTGAAATCTATGTCATCAGGCCCGTAGCAGCATAATGAGTGGATTCAGGTACGATGATTCTAACTGAAATAAGTCACAGAGAAAAAGAAACATCATAAGATATCACTAATACACGGAATGTAAACTTGGCTACACAGGAACTGAATTCCAAAACAGAACAGGGTCACAAATTTAGAAAACCAACTTATGCTTGCTTAAGGGGAAAGGTGAGTTGGGGTGCTGCATAAAACCAGAGATTGAAATGAGCACAGATAAAGTTCCTTAAGCCAAATATGGAATAGACAAGAGCTACTCCTTGCTCAACGAAATGGACTCAACACCCCATATTAAACGCCTAAGAATGTACCTGACTAGTAAGTATCTTAAAACCTATGGATTGCTATGTCTCCGAAAGAGAATCAAGCGTGTGTACAGGGCCATAAACGCAGCAGTGATAGGATTGGAGAGGTTCGGTGAGCAAATGAAGACCCTTTGAAGTCATATTGCATGGTACCCATTACATGGGTCTCAACTCTCCAGGTTTAAGGTATTCTTCCTTCAGCTAAAACATGCATGTGGAACCCAGAGTATGATCAACCATGTGAACACGAGACGTGTTCAGATATGTCTCAGTTTTCGTACCCTGGTACTCGGGTGCAACATTCCAGACGCTTTACTAACACTCTCCCCACTTGGAGAGTCAGCGCCTTTAACCTCCTGTTTGGCCCAGTTTGCAATTTCTGCGGAAGATGAACAGGAATAGGGAGAACCAATGAGAGACTAGCTGGAGGTGTCTGGACGGGCAAATTTAACTCTCATTTCCCACCAGGAAGAGGAATTAACCAAAGGCTCAGCGTGCCGTGCCGGAACCAGATTAGGGCCTGAAGCCATCCTGCGGTGTTGCGTCCAGATCAAAAGAAAGCGAGTTGAAGAAAGGAGCTCAGGGGCACTGTAATTCACAAACTTGCAGAGTTATAAATGACAGATATCGTCCAAAAATATACTGAAGTAAGGCTGCCAAGAGGACTTGAAAGGGGGGCAGAATTGCAGGAAACCGATTTCAGGAGGTAGACTGGAATTGCATTGAAAGCATAGGAAAAGAGGCAGAACGTCCACAATGATGCACTTGGCCAAAAAGGGCGTATGCGTTTTTTCCTGAATATATTCAGGAAAAAACGCATACGCACTTTTTGGTCAACCAAACAAGCTTGCAAAGGAAGTCTGCACTACAATGAAGTCTCACTTCCCCCCGGTCAAAAGGGCCATCTGAAAAAAGTGTAAAATCCAGCAAGGCAGGACAGGCCATGGAGAACTGGGAGCCTTGTTATGCTGATGGGCGGGATGTAAATTGCCAACAGACACTCGGGAGAAGTGTATGGTGTTTCCTGAAACATCTAAAAAACAAAGCAACAGAGCCTAGGGCACTTCCACTTATGGTCCTATAGCTTAGGGAAATTAAAATCAAAAAGACACAGCCACCCCAAAGTTTGGAACGGCTCTGTTTACAAGAACCTCGTTTACAGTACAAGTTCAACATTGCAGAAAGTGAAAAATGGATAAAGAAGTTGTGGTATATACTTACAAAGCAATATCACTCAGCAATGAAATCTATGTCATCAGGCCCTTAGCAGCACAATGAGTGGATTCAGGTACGATGATTCTAACTGAAATAAGTCACACAGAAAAAGAAAAATCATAAGATATCAGTAATACATGGAATGTAAACTTGGCTACACAGGAACTGAATTACAGAACAGAACAGGGTCTCAAATTTAGAAAACCAACTTATGCTTGCTTAAGGGTAAAGGTGAGTTGGGGTGCTGCATAAAACCAGAGATTGAAATGAGCACAGATAAAGTTCCTTAAGCCAAATATGGAATAGACAAGAGCTACTCCTTGCTCAACGAAATGGACTCAACACCCCATATTAAACGCCTAAGAATGTACCTGACTAGTAAGTATCTTAAAACCTATGGATTGCTATGTCTCCGAAAGAGAATCAAGCTTGTGTACGGGGCATAAAAGCAGCAGTGATAGGATTGGAGAGGTTCGGTGAGCAAATGAAGACCCTTTGAAGTCATATTGCATGGTACCCATTCCACGGGTTTCAACTACCCAGGTTTAAGGTATTCTTCCTTCAGCTAAAACATGCATGTGGAACCTAGAGTATGATCAACCATGTGATCGGGAGACGTGTTCAAATATGTCTCAGTTTTCATACCCTGGTACTCGGGTGCAACATTCCAGACGCTTTAATAACACTCTCCCGACTTGGAGAGTCAGTCCCTTTAAACTCCTCTTTGGCCCAGTTTGCAATTTCTGCGGAAGATGAACAGGAATAGGGAGAACCAATGAGAGACTAGCTGGAGGTGTCTGGACGGGCAAATTTAACTCTCATTTCCCACCAGGAAGAGGAACTAACCAAAGGCTCAGCGTGCCGTGCCGGAACCAGATTAGGGCCTGAAGCCATCCTGCGGTGTTGCGGCCAGCTCACAAGAAAGCGAGTTGAAGAAAGGAGCTCAGGGGCACTGTAATTCACAAACCTGCAGAGTTATAAATGACAGCTATCGTCCAAAAATATACTGAAGTAAGGCTGCCAAGAGGACTTGAAAGCGGGGCAGAATTGCAGGAAACCGATTACAGGAGGTAGACTGGAATTGCATTGAAAGCATAGGAAAAGAGGCAGAACGTCCACAATGATGCACTTGGCCAAAAAGGGCGTATGCGTTTTTTCCTGAATATATTCAGGAAAAAACGCATATGCCCTTTTTGGCCAACCAAGCAAGCTTGCAAAGGAAATCTGCACTACAGTGAAGTCTCACTTCCCTCCGGTCAAAAGGGCCATCTGAAAAAAGTGTAAAATCCAGCAAGGCAGGACAGGCCATGGAGAACTGGGAGCCTTGTTATGCTGATGGGCGGGATGTAAATTGCCAACAGACACTCGGGAGAAGTGTATGGTGTTTCCTGAAACATCTAAAAAACAAAGCAACAGAGCCTAGGGCACTTCTACTTATGGCCCTATAGCTTAGGGAAATTAAAATCAAAACGACACAGCCACCCCAAAGTTTGGGACGCCTCTGTTTACAAGAACCTCGTTTACCGTACAAGTTCAATATCACAGAAAGTGAAAAATGGATAAAGAACTTGTGGTACTTACGTACAATGCAGTATCACTCAGCAGTGAAATCTATGTCATCAGGCCCGTAGCAGCACAATGAGTGGATTCAGGTACGATGATTCTAACTGAAATAAGTCACAGAGAAAAAGAAACATCATAAGAGATCACTAATACACGGAATGTAAACTTGGCTACACAGGAACTGAATTCCAAAACAGAACAGGGTCACAAATTTAGAAAACCAACTTATGCTTGCTTAAGGGGAAAGGTGAGTTGGGGTGCTGCATAAAACCAGAGATTGAAATGAGCACAGATAAAGTTCCTTAAGCCAAATATGGAATAGACAAGAGCTACTCCTTGCTCAACGAAATGGACTCAACACCCCATATTAAACGCCTAAGAATGTACCTGACTAGTAAGTATCTTAAAACCTATGGATTGCTATGTCTCCGAAAGAGAATCAAGCGCGTGTACAGGGGCATAAACGCAGCAGTGATAGGATTGGAGAGGTTCGGTGAGCAAATGAAGACCCTTTGAAGTCATATTGCATGGTACCCATTACATGGGTCTCAACTCTCCAGGTTTAAGGTATTCTTCCTTCAGCTAAAACATGCATGTGGAACCCAGAGTATGATCAACCGTGTGAACGCGAGACGTGTTCAGATATGTCTCAGTTTTCGTACCCTGGTACTCGGGTGCAACATTCCAGACGCTTTACTAACACTCTCCCCACTTGGAGAGTCAGCGCCTTTAACCTCCTGTTTGGCCCAGTTTGCAATTTCTGCGGAAGATGAACAGGAATAGGGAGAACCAATGAGAGACTAGCTGGAGGTGTCTGGACGGGCAAATTTAACTCTCATTTCCCACCAGGAAGAGGAATTAACCAAAGGCTCAGCGTGCCGTGCCGGAACCAGATTAGGGCCTGAAGCCATCCTGCGGTGTTGCGTCCAGATCAAAAGAAAGCGAGTTGAAGAAAGGAGCTCAGGGGCACTGTAATTCACAAACCTGCAGAGTTATAAATGACAGATATCGTCCAAAAATATACTGAAGTAAGGCTGCCAAGAGGACTTGAAAGGGGGGCAGAATTGCAGGAAACCGATTTCAGGAGGTAGACTGGAATTGCATTGAAAGAATAGGAAAAGAGGCAGAACGTCCACAATGATGCACTTGGCCAAAAAGGGCGTATGCGTTTTTTCCTGAATATATTCAGGAAAAAACGCATACGCCCTTCTTGGCCAACCAAGCAAACTTGCAAAAGAAATCTACACTACAATGAAGTCTCACTTCCCCCGGTCAAAAGGGCCATCTGAAAAAAGTGTAAAATCCAGAAAGGCAGGAAAGGCCATGGAAAACTGGGAGCCTTGTTATGCTGATGGGCGGGATGTAAATTGCCAACAGACACTCGGGAGAAGTGTATGGTGTTTCCTGAAACATCTAAAAAACAAAGCAACAGAGCCTAGGGCACTTCCACTTATGGTCCTAGAGCATAGGGAAATTAAAATCAAAAAGACACAGCCACCCCAAAGTTTGGGACGCCTCTGTTTACAAGAACCTCGTTTACAGTACAAGTTCAATATCACAGAAAGTGAAAAATGGATAAAGAACTTGTGGTACTTACGTACAATGCAGTATCACTCAGCAATGAAATCTATGTCATCAGGCCCGTAGCAGCATAATGAGTGGATTCAGGTACGATGATTCTAACTAAAATAAGTCACACAGAAAAAGAAACATCATAAGATATCAGTAATACACGGAATGTAAACTTGCCTACACAGGAACTGAATTACAGAACAGAACAGGGTCTCAAATTTAGAAAACCAACTTATGCTTGCTTAAGGGGAAAGGTGAGTTGGGGTGCTGCATAAAACCAGAGATTGAAATGAGCACAGATAAAGTTCCTTAAGCCAAATATGGAATAGACAAGAGCTACTCCTTGCTCAACGAAATGGACTCAACACCCCATATTAAACGCCTAAGAATGTACCTGACTAGTAAGTATCTTAAAACCTATGGATTGCTATGTCTCCGAAAGAGAATCAAGCGTGTGTACAGGGGCATAAACGCAGCAGTGATAGGATTGGAGAGGTTCGGTGAGCAAATGAAGACCCTTTGAAGTCATATTGCATGGTACCCATTACATGGGTCTCAACTCTCCAGGTTTAAGGTATTCTTCCTTCAGCTAAAACATGCATGTGGAACCCAGAGTATGATCAACCGTGTGAACGCGAGACGTGTTCAGATATGTCTCAGTATTCGTACCCTGGTACTCGGGTGCAACATTCCAGACGCTTTACTAACACTCTCCCCACTTGGAGAGTCAGCGCCTTTAACCTCCTGTTTGGCCCAGTTTGCAATTTCTGCGGAAGATGAACAGGAATAGGGAGAACCAATGAGAGACTAGCTGGAGGTGTCTGGACGGGCAAATTTAACTCTCATTTCCCACCAGGAAGAGGAATTAACCAAAGGCTCAGCGTGCCGTGCCGGAACCAGATTAGGGCCTGAAGCCATCCTGCGGTGTTGCGTCCAGATCAAAAGAAAGCGAGTTGAAGAAAGGAGCTCAGGGGCACTGTAATTCACAAACCTGCAGAGTTATAAATGACAGCTATCGTCCAAAAATATACTGAAGTAAGGCTGCCAAGAGGACTTGAAAGCGGGGCAGAATTGCAGGAAACCGATTTCAGGAGGTAGACTGGAATTGCATTGAAAGCATAGGAAAAGAGGCAGAACGTCCACAATGATGCACTTGGCCAAAAAGGGCGTATGCGTTTTTTCCTGAATATATTCAGGAAAAAACGCATACGCCCTTTTTGGCCAACCAAGAAAACTTGCAAAAGAAATCTACACTACAATGAAGTCTCACTTCCCCCCGGTCAAAAGGGCCATCTGAAAAAAGTGTAAAATCCAGAAAGGCAGGAAAGGCCATGGAGAACTGGGAGCCTTGTTATGCTGATGGGCGGGATGTAAATTGCCAACAGACACTCGGGAGAAGTGTATGGTGTTTCCTGAAACATCTAAAAAACAAAGCAACAGAGCCTAGGGCACTTCCACTTATGGTCCTATAGCTTAGGGAAATTAAAATCAAAAAGACACAGCCACCCCAAAGTTTGGAACGGCTCTGTTTACAAGAACCTCGTTTACAGTACAAGTTCAACATTGCAGAAAGTGAAAAATGGATAAAGAAGTTGTGGTATATACTTACAAAGCAATATCACTCAGCAATGAAATCTATGTCATCAGGCCCTTAGCAGCACAATGAGTGGATTCAGGTATGATGATTCTAACGGAAATAAGTCACACAGAAAAAGAAACATCATAAGATATCACTAATACATGGAATGTAAACTTGGCTACACAGGAACTGAATTCCAAAACAGAACAGCGTCTCAAATTTAGAAAACCAACTTATGCTTGCTTAAGGGGAAAGGTGAGTTGGGGTGCTGCATAAAACCAGAGATTGAAATGGGCACAGATAAAGTTCCTTAAGCCAAATATGGAATAGACAAGAGCTACTCCTTGCTCAAAGAAATGGACTCAACACCGCAAATTAAACGCCTAAGAATGTACCTGACTAGTAAGTATCTTAAAACCTATGGATTGCTATGTCTCCAAAAGAGAATCAAGCGTGTGTACGGGACATAAATGCAGCAGTGATAGGATTGGAGAGGTTCGGTGAGCAAATGAAGACCCTTTGAAGTCATATTGCATGGTACCCATTCCACGGGTTTCAACTACCCAGGTTTAAGGTATTCTTCCTTCAGCTAAAACATGCATGTGGAACCTAGAGTATGATCAACCATGTGAACGCGAGACGTGTTCAAATATGTCTCAGTTTTCATACCCTGGTACTCGGGTGCAACATTCCAGACGCTTTACTAACACTCTACCGACTTGGAGAGTCAGTCCCTTTAAACTCCTCTTTGGCCCAGTTTGCAATTTCTGCGGAAGATGAACAGGAATAGGGAGAACCAATGAGAGACTAGCTGGAGGTGTCTGTATGGGCAAATTTAACTCTCATTTCCCACCAGGAAGAGGAAATAACCAAAGACTCAGCGTGCTGTGCCAGAACCAGATTAGGGCCTGAAGCCATCCTGCGGTGTTGCGGCCAGCTCACAAGAAAGCGAGTTGGAGAAAGGAGCTCAGGGGCACTGTAATTCACAAACCTGCAGAGTTAAAAATGACAGCTATCGTCCAAAAATATACTGAAGTACGGCTGCCAAGAGGACTTGAAATCGGGGCAGAATTGCAGGAAACCGATTTCAGGAGGTAGACTGGAATTACATTGAAAGCATAGGAAAAGAGGCAGAACGTCCACAATGATGCACTTGGCCAAAAAGGGCGTATGCGTTTTTTCCTGAATATATTCAGGAAAAAACGCATACGCCCTTTTTGGCCAACCAAGCAAACTTGCAAAGGAAATCTACACTACAATGAAGTCTCACTTCCCCCTGTCAAAAGGGCCATCTGAAAAAAGTGTAAAATCCAGAAAGGCAGGAAAGGCCATGGAGAACTGGGAGCCTTGTTATGCTGATGGGCGGGATGTAAATTGCCAACAGACACTCGGGAGAAGTGTATGGTGTTTCCTGAAACATCCAGAAAACAAAGCAACAGAGCCTAGGGCACTTCCACTTATGGTCCTATAGCTTAGGGAAATTAAAATCAAAAAGACACAGCCACCCCAAAGTTTGGGACGCCTCTGTTTACAAGAACCTCGTTTACAGTACAAGTTCAACATCGCAGAAAGTGAAAAATGGATAAAGAAGTTGTGGTATTTACTTACAAAGCAATATCACTCAGCAATGAAATCTATGTCATCAGGCCCTTAGCAGCACAATGAGTGGATACAGGTATGATGATTCTAACTGAAATAAGTCACACAGAAAAAGAAACATCATAAGATATCACTAATACACGGAATGTAAACTTGGCTACACAGGAACTGAATTCCAAAACAGAACAGGGTCTCAAATTTAGAAAACCAACTTATGCTTGCTTAAGGGTAAAGGTGAGTTGGGGTGCTGCATAAAACCAGAGATTGAAATGAGCACAGATAAAGTTCCTTAAGCCAAATATGGAATAGACAAGAGCTATTCCTTGCTCAACGAAATGGACTCAACACCCCATATTAAACGCCTAAGAATGTACCTGACGAGTAAGTATCTTAAAACCTATGGATTGCTATGTCTCCGAAAGAGAATCAAACGTGTGTACAGGGGCATAAACGCAGCAGTGATAGGATTGGAGAGATTCGGTGAGCAAACGAAGACCCTTTGAAGTCATATTGCATGGTACCCATTCCACGGGTCTCAACTCTCCAGGTTTAAGGTATTCTTTCTTCAGCTAAAACATGCATGTGGAACCCAGAGTATGATCAACCATGTGAACGGGAGACGTGTTTAAATATGTCTCAGTTTTCCTCCCCTGGTACTCGGGTGCAACATTCCAGACGCTTTACTAACACTCTCCCCACTTGGAGAGTCAGCGCCTTTAACCTCCTGTTTGGCCCAGTTTGCAATTTCTGCGGAAGATGAACAGGAATAGGGAGAACCAATGAGAGACTAGCTGGAGGTGTCTGGACGGGCAAATTTAACTCTCATTTCCCACCAGGAAGAGGAAATAACCAAAGGCTCAGCGTGCCGTGCCGGAACCAGATTAGGGCCTGAAGCCATCCTGCGGTGTTGCGGCCAGCTCACAAGAAAGCGAGTTGAAGAAAGGAGCTCAGGGGCACTGTAATTCACAAACCTGAAAAGTTATAAATGACAGCTATCGTCCAAAAATATACTAAAGTAAGGCTGCCAAGAGGACTTGAAAGCGGGGCAGAATTGCAGGAAACCGATTTCAGGAGGTAGACTGGAATTGCATTGAAAGCATAGGAAAAGAGGCAGAATGTCCACAATGATGCACCTGGCCAAAAAGGGCGTATGCGTTTTTTCCTGAATATATTCAGGAAAAAACGCATACGCCCTTTTTGGCCAACCAAGCAAACTTTCAAAGGAAATCTGCACTACAATGAAGTCTCACTTCCCCCCGGTCAAAAGGGCCATCTGAAAAAAGTGTAAAATCCAGAAAGGCAGGACAGGCCATGGAGAACTGGGAGCCTTGTTATGCTGATGGGCGGGATGTAAATTGCCAACAGACAATCGGGAGAAGTGTGTGGTGTTTCCTGAAACATCTAAAAAACAAAGCAACAGAGCCTAGGGCACTTCCACTTATGGTCCTATAGATTAGGGAAATTAAAATAAAAAAGACACAGCCACCCCAAAGTTTGGAACGCCTCTGTTTACAAGAACCTCGTTTACCGTACAAGTTCAATATCACAGAAAGTGAAAAATGGATAAAGAACTTGTGGTACTTACGTACAATGCAGTATCACTCAGCAATGAAATCTATGTTATCAGGCCCGTAGCAGCACAATGAGTGGATTCAGGTACGATGATTCTAACTGAAATAAGTCACACAGAAAAAGAAACATCATAAGATATCAGTAATACACGGAATGTAAACTTGGCTACACAGGAACTGAATTACAGAACAGAACAGGGTCTCAAATTTAGAAAACCAACTTATGCTTGCTTAACGGGAAAGGTGAGTTGGGGTGCTGCATAAAACCAGAGATTGAAATGAGCACAGATAAAGTTCCTTAAGCCAAATATGGAATAGACAAGAGCTATTCCTTGCTCAACGAAATGGACTCAACACCCCATATTAAACGCCTAAGAATGTACCTGACTCTTAAGTATCTTAAAACCTATGGATTGCTATGTCTCCATAAGAGAATCAAGCATGTGTACAGGGGCATAAACGCAGCAGTGATAGGACTGGAGAGGTTCAGTGAGCAAATGAAGACCCTTTGAAGTCATATTGCATGGTACCCATTCCACGGGTTTCAACTACCCAGGATTAAGGTATTCTTCCTTCAGCTAAAACATGCATGTGGAACCTAGAGTATGATCAACCATGTGATCGGGAGACGTGTTCAAATATGTCTCAGTTTTCATACCCTTGTACCCGGGTACAACATTCCAGACTCTTTACTAACACTCTCCCGACTTGGAGAGTCAGTCCCTTTAAACTCCTGTTTGGCCCAGTTTGCAATTTCTGCGGAAGATGAACAGGAGTAGGGAGAACCAATGAGAGACTAGCTGGAGGTGTCTGGACGGGCAAATTTAACTATCATTTCCCACCAGGAAGAGGAATTAACCAAAGGCTCAGCGTGCCGTGCCGGAACCAGATTAGGGCCTGAAGCCATCCTGCGGTGTTGCGGCCAGCTCACAAGAAAGCGAGTTGAAGAAAGGAGCTCAGGGGCACTGTAATTCACAAACCTGCACAGTTATAAATGACAGCTATCGTCCAAAAATATACTGAAGTAAGGCTGCCAAGAGGACTTGAAAGCGGGGCAGAATTGCAGGAAACCGATTTCAGGAGGTAGACTGGAATTGCATTGAAAGCATAGGAAAAGAGGCAGAACGTCCACAATGATGCACTTGGCCAAAAAGGGCGTATGCGTTTTTTCCTGAATATATTCAGGAAAAAACGCATACGCCCTTTTTGGCCAACCAAGCAAACTTGCTAAGGAAATCTGCACTACAATGAAGTCTCACTTCACCCCGGTCAAAAGGGCCATCTGAAAAAAGTGTAAAATCCAGCAAGGCAGGACAGGCCATGGAGAACTGGGAGCCTTGTTATGCTGATGGGCGGGATGTAAATTGCCAACAGACACTCGGGAGAAGTGTATGGTGTTTCCTGAAACATCTAAAAAACAAAGCGACAGAGCCTAGGGCACTTCCACTTATGGTCCTATAGCTTAGGGAAATTAAAATCAAAAAGACACAGCCACCCCAAAGTTTGAGACGCCTCTGTTTACAAGAATCTTGTTAACCATACAAGTTCAATATCACAGAAAGTGAAAAATGGATAAAGAACTTGTGGTACTTACGTACAATGCAGTATCACTCAGCAATGAAATCTATGTCATCAGGCCCGTAGCAGCATAATGAGTGGATTCAGGTATGATGATTCTAATTGAAATAAGTCACACAGAAAAAGAAACATCATAAGTTATCACTAATACACGGAATGTAAACTTAGCTACACAGGAACTGAATTCCAAAACAGAACATGGTCTCAAATTTAGAAAACCAACTTATGCTTGCTTAAGGGGAAAGGTGAGTTGGGGTGCTGCATTAAACCAGAGATTGAAATGAGCACAGATAAAGTTCCTTAAGCCAAATATGAAATAGACAAGAGCTACTCCTTGCTCAACGAAATGGACTCAACATCCCATATTAAACGCCTAAGAATGTACCTGACTAGTAAGTATCTTAAAAGCTATGGATTGCTATGTCTCCGAAAGAGAATCAAGCGTGTGTACAGGGGCATAAACGCAGCAGTGATAGGATTGGAGAGGTTCGGTGAGCAAATGAAGACCCTTTGAAGTCATATTGCATGGTACCAATTACACGGGTCTCAACTCTCCAGGTTTAAGGTATTCTTCCTTCAGCTAAAACATGCATGTGGAACCCAGAGTATGATCAACCGTGTGAACGGGAGACGTGTTTAAATATGTCTCAGTTTTCCTCCCCTGGTACTCGGGTGCAACATTCCAGACGCTTTACTAACACTCTCCCAACTTGGAGAGTCAGTCCCTTTAACCTCCTGTTTGGCCCAGTTTGCAATTTCTGCGGAAGATGAACAGGAATAGGGAGAACCAATGAGAGACTAGCTGGAGGTGTGTGGACGGGCAAATTTAACTCTCATTTCCCACCAGGAAGAGGAATTAACGAAAGGCTCAGCGTGCCGTGCCGGAACCAGATTAGGGCCTGAAGCCATCCTGCGGTGTTGCGGCCAGCTCACAAGAAAGCGAGTTGAAGAAAGGAGCTCAGGGCCACTGTAAATCACAAACCTGCAGAGTTATAAATGACAGCTATCGTCCAAAAATATATTGAAGTAAGGCTGCCAAGAGGACTTGAAAGCGGGGCAGAATTGCAAGAAACTGATTTCAGGAGGTAGACTGGAATTGAATTGAAAGCATAGGAAAAGAGGCAGAACGTCCACAATGATGCACTTGGCCAAAAAGGGCGTATGCGTTTTTTCCTGAATATATTCAGGAAAAAACGCATACGCCCTTTTTGGCCAACCAAGCAAGCTTGCAAAGGAAATCTGCACTACAATGAAGTCTCACTTCCCCCCGGTCAAAAGGGCCATCTGAAAAAAGTGTAAAATCCAGAAAGGCAGGACAGGCCATGGAGAACTGGGAGCCTTGTTATGCTGATGGGCGGGATGTAAATTGCCAACAGACACTCGGGAGAAGTGTATGGTGTTTCCTGAAACATCTAAAAAACAAAGCAACAGAGCCTAGGGCACTTCCACTTATGGTCCTATAGCTTAGGGAAATTAAAATCAAAAAGACACAGCCACCCCAAAGTTTGGGACGCCTCTGTTTACAAGAACCTCATTTACAGTACAAGTTCAACATCGCAGAAAGTGAAAAATGGATAAAGAAATTGTGGTATTTACTTACAAAGCAATATCACTCAGCAATGAAATCTATGTCATCAGGCCCTTAGCAGCACAATGAGTGGATTCAGGTACGATGATTCTAACTGAAATAAGTCACACAGAAAAAGAAATATCATAAGATATCAGTAATACACGGAATGTAAACTTGGCTACACAGGAACTGAATTACAGAACAGAACAGGGTCTCAAATTTAGAAAACCAACTTATGCTTGCTTAAGGGTAAAGGTGAGTTGGGGTGCTGCATAAAACCAGAGATTGAAATGAGCACAGATAAAGTTCCTTAAGCCAAATATGGAATAGACAAGAGCTACTCCTTACTCAACGAAATGGACTCAACACCCCATATTAAACGCCTAAGAATGTACCTGACTAGTAAGTATCTTAAAACCTATGGATTGCTATGTCTCCGAAAGAGAATCAAGCATGTGTACAGTGGCGTAAACGCAGCAGTGATAGGATTGAGGAGGTTCGGTGAGCAAACGAAGACCCTTTGAAGTCATATTGCATGGTACCCATTACACGGGTCTCAACTGTCCAGGTTTAAGGTATTCTTCCTTCAGCTAAAACATGCATGTGGAACCCAGAGTATGATCAACCGTGTGAACGGGAGACGTGTTCAAATATGTCTCAGTTTTCCACCCCTGGTACTCGGGTGCAACATTTCAGATGCTTTACTAACACTCTCCCCACTTGGAGAGTCAGCGCCTTTAACCTCCTGTTTGGCCCAGTTTGCAATTTCTGCGGAAGATGAACAGGAATAGGGAGAACCAATGAGAGACTAGCTGGAGGTGTCTGGACGGGCAAATTTAACTCTCATTTCCCACCAGGAAGAGGAAATAACCAAAGGCTCAGGGTGCAGTGCCGGAACCAGATTAGGGCCTGAAGCCATCCTGCGGTGTTGCCGCCAGCTCACAAGAAAGCAAGTTGAAGAAAGGAGCTCAGGGGCACTGTAATTCACAAACCTGCAGAGTTATAAATGACAGCTATCGTCCAAAAATATATTGAAGTAAGTATGCCAAGAGAACTTGAAAGCGGGGCTGAATTGCAGGAAACTGATTTCAGGAGGTAGACTGGAATTGCATTGAAAGCATAGGAAAAGAGGCAGAACCTCCACAATGATGCACTTGGCTAAAAAGGGCGTATGCGTTTTTTCCTGAACATATTCAGGAAAAAACGCATACGCCCTTTTTGGCCAACCAAGCAAACTTGCAAAGGAAATCAGCACTACAATGAAGTCTCACTTCCCCCTGGTCAAAAGGGCCATCTGAAAAAAGTGTAAAATCCTGAAAGGCAGGACAGGCCATGGAGAACTGGGAGCCTTGTTATGCTGATGGGCGGGATGTAAATTGCCAACAGACACTGGGGAGAAGTGTATGGTGTTTCCTGAAACATATAAAAAACAAAGCAACAGAGCCTAGGGCACTTCCACTTATGGTCCTATAGCTTAGGGAAATTAAAATCAAAAAGACACAGCCACCCCAATGTTTGGGATGCCTCTGTTTACAAGAACCTCGTTTACAGTACAAGTTCAACATCGCAGAAAGTGAAAAATGGATAAAGAAGTTGTGGTATTTACTTACAAAGCAATATCACTCAGCAATGAAATCTATGTCATCAGGTCCTTAGCAGCACAATGAGTGGATTCAGGTATGATGATTCTAACTGAAATAAGTCACACAGAAAAAGAAACATCATAAGATATCAGTAATACACTGAATGTAAACTTGGCTACACAGGAACTGAATTACAGAACAGAACAGGGTCTCAAATTTAGAAAACCACCTTATGCTTGCTTAAGGGTAAAGGTGAGTTGGGGTGCTGCATAAAACCAGAGATTGAAATGAGCACAGATAAAGTTCCTTAAGCCAAATATGGAATAGACAAGAGCTACTCCTTGCTCAACGAAATGGACTCAACACCCCATATTAAACGCCTAAGAATGTACCTGACTAGTAAGTATCTTAAAACCTATGGATTGCTATGTCTCCGAAAGAGAATCAAGCGTGTGTACGGGGCATAAATGCAGCAGTGATAGGATTGGAGAGGTTCGGTGAGCAAATGAAGACCCTTTGAAGTCATATTGCACGGTACCCATTCCACGGGTTTCAACTACCCAGGTTTAAGGTATTCTTCCTTCAGCTAAAACATGCATGTGGAACCTAGAGTATGATCAACCATGTGATCGGGAGACGTGTTCAAATATCTCTCAATTTTCATACCCTGGTACTCGGGTGCAACATTCCAGACGCTTTACTAACACTCTCCCGACTTGGAGAGTCAGTCCCTTTAACCTCCTGTTTGGCCCAGTTTGCAATTTCTGCGGAAGATGAACAGGAATAGGGAGAACCAATGAGAGACTAGCTGGAGGTGTCTGGACGGGCAAATTTAACTATCATTTCCCACCAGGAAGAGGAAATAACCAAAGGCTCAGCGTGCCGTGCCGGAACAAGATTAGGGCCTGAAGCCATCCTGCGGTGTTGCGGCCAGGTCACAAGAAAGCGAGTTGAAGAAAGGAGCTCAGGGTCACTGTAATTCACAAACCTGCAGAGTTATAAATGACAGCTATCGTCCAAAAATATACTGAAGTAAGGCTGCCAAGAGGACTTGAAAGCGGGGCAGAATTGCAGGAAACCGATTTCAGGAGGTAGACTGGAATTGCATTGAAAGCATAGGAAAAGAGGCAGAACGTCCACAATGATGCACTTGGCCAAAAAGGGCGTATGCGTTTTTTCCTGAATATATTCAGGAAAAAACGCATACGCCCTTTTTGGCCAACCAAGCAAACTTGCAAAGGAAATCTGCACCACAATGAAGTCTCACTTCCCCCCGGTCAAAAGGGCCATCTGAAAAAAGTGTAAAATCCAGAAAGGCAGGACAGGCCATGGAGAACTGGGAGCCTTGTTATGCTGATGGGCGGGATGTAAATTGCCAACAGACACTCGGGAGAAGTGTATGGTGTTTCCTGAAACATCTAAGAAACAAAGCAACAGAGCCTAGGGCACTTCCACTTATGGTCCTATAGCTTAGGGAAATTAAAATCAAAAAGACACAGCCACCCCAATTTGGGACGCCTCTATTTACGAGAACCTCGTTTACTGTACAATTTCAATATCACAGAAAGTGAAAAATGGATAAAGAACTTGTGGTACTTACGTACAATGCAGTATCACTCAGCAATGAAATCTATGTCATCAGACCCGTAGCAGCATAATGAGTGGATTCAGGTACGATGATTCTAACTGAAATAAGTCACACAGAAAAAGAAACATCATAAGATATCACTAATACACGGAATGTAAACTGGGCTACACAGGAACTGAATTACAGAACAGAACAGGGTCTCAAATTTAGAAAACCAACTTATGCTTGCTTAAGGGGAAAGGTGAGTTGGGGTGCTGCATAAAACCAGAGATTGAAATGAGCACAGATAAAGTTCCTTAAGCCAAATATGGAATAGACAAGAGCTACTCCTTGCTCAATGAAATGGACTCAACACCGCATATTAAACGCCTAAGAATGTACCTGACTAGTAAGTATCTTAAAACCTATGGATTGCTATGTCTCCGAAAGAGAATCAAGCATGTGTACAGGGGCATAAACGCAGCAGTGATAGGATTGGGGAGGTTCGGTGAGCAATCGAAGACCCTTTGAAGTCATATTGCATGGTACCCATTACACAGGTCTCAACTCTCCAGGTTTAAGGTATTCTTCCTTCAGCTAAAACATGCATGTGGAACCCAGAGTATGATCAACCGTGTGAACGGGAGACGTGTTCAAATATGTCTCAGTTTTCCTCACCTGGTACTCGGGTGCAACATTCCAGACGCTTTACTAACACTCTCCCGACTTGGAGAGTCAGCGCCTTTAACCTCCTGTTTGGCCCAGTTTGCAATTTCTGCGGAAGATGAACAGGAATAGCGAGAACCAATGAGAGACTAGCTGGAGGTGTCTGGACGGGCAAATTTAAGTCTCATTTCCCACCAGGAAGAGGAATTAACCAAAGGCTCAGCGTGCCGTGCCGGAACCAGATTAGGGCCTGAAGCCATCCTGCGGTGTTGCGGCCAGGTCACAAGAAAGCGAGTTTAAGAAAGGAGCTCAGGGGCACTGTAATTCACAAACCTGCAGAGTTATAAATGACAGCTATCGTCCAAAAATATACTGAAGTAAGGCTGCCAAGAGGACTTGAAAGCGGGGCAGAATTGCAGGAAACCGATTTCAGGAGGTAGACTGGAATTGCATTGAAAGCATAGGAAAAGAGGCAGAACGTCCACAATGATGCACTTGGTCAAAAAGGGCGTATGCGTTTTTTCCTGAATATATTCAGGAAAAAACGCATACGCCCTTTTTGGCCAACCAAGCAAACTTGCAAAGGAAATCTGCACTACAATGAAGTCTCACTTCCCCCCGGTCAAAAGGGCCATCTGAAAAAAGTGTAAAATCCAGAAAGGCAGGACAGGCCATGGAGAACTGGGAGCCTTGTTATGATGATGGGCGGGATGTAAATTGCCAACAGACACTCGGGAGAAGTGTATGGTGTTTCCTGAAACATCTAAAAAACAAAGCAACAGAGCCTAGGGCACTTCCACTTATGGTCCTATAGCTTAGGGAAATTAAAATCAAAACGACACAGCCACCCCAAAGTTTGGGACGCCTCTGTTTACAAGAACCTCGTTTACCGTACAAGTTCAATATCACAGAAAGTGAAAAATGGATAAAGAACTTGTGGTACTTACGTACAATGCAGTATCACTCAGCAATGAAATCTATGTCATCAGGCCTGTAGCAGCACAATGAGTGGATTTAGTTACGATGATTCTAACTGAAATAATTCACACAGAACAAGAAACATCATAAGATATCACTAATACACGGAATATAAACTTGGTTACACAGGAACTGAATTCCAAAACAGAACAGGGTCTCAAATTTAGAAAACCAACTTATGCTTGCTTAAGGGGAAAGGTGAGTTGGGGTGCTGCATAAAACCAGAGATTGAAATGAGCACAGATAAAGTTCCTTAAGCCAAATATGGAATAGACAAGAGCTACTCCTTGCTCAACGAAATGGACTCAACACCGCATATTAAACGCCTAAGAATGTACCTGACTAGTAAGTATCTTAAAACCTATGGATTGCTATGTCTCCGAAAGAGAATCAAGCATGTGTACAGGGGCATAAACGCAGCAGTGATAGGATTGGGGAGGTTCGGTGAGCAAACGAAGACCCTTTGAAGTCATATTGCATGGTACCCATTCCACGGGTTTCAACTACCCACGTTTAAGGTATTCTTCCTTCAGCTAAAACATGCATGTGGAACCCAGAGTATGATCAACCGTGTGAACGGGAGACGTGTTCAAATATGTCTCAGTTTTCCTCCCCTGGTACTCGGGTGCAACATTCCAGACGCTTTACTAACACTCTCCCCACTTGGAGAGTCAGCGCCTTTAACCTCCTGTTTGGCCCAGTTTGCAATTTCTGCGGAAGATGAACAGGAATAGGGAGAACCAATGAGAGACTAGCTGGAGGTGTCTGGACGGGCAAATTTAACTCTCATTTCCCACCAGGAAGAGGAAATAACCAAAGGCTCAGCGTGCCGTGCCGGAACCAGATTAGGGCCTGAAGCCATCCTGCGGTGTTGCGGCCAGCTCACAAGAAAGCGAGTTGAAGAAAGGAGCTCAGGGGCACTGTAATTCACAAACCTGCAGAGTTATAAATGACAGCTATCGTCCAAAAATATACTGAAGTAAGGCTGCCAAGAGGACTTGAAAGCGGGACAGAATTGCAGGAAACCGATTTCAGGAGGTAGACTGGAATTGCTTTGAAAGCATAGGAAAAGAGGCAGAACGTCCACAATGATGCACTTGGCCAAAAAGGGCGTATGCGTTTTTTCCTGAATATATTCAGGAAAAAACGCATACGCACTTTTTGGCCAACCAAGCTAGCTTGCAAAGGAAATCTGCACTACAATGAAGTCTCACTTCCCCCCGGTCAAAAGGGCCATCTGAAAAAAGTGTAAAATCCAGAAAGGCAGGACAGGCCATGGAGAACTGGGAGCCTTGTTATGATGATGGGCGGGATGTAAATTGCCAACAGACACTCGGGAGAAGTGTATGGTGTTTCCTGAAACATCTAAAAAACAAAGCAACAGAGCCTAGGGCACTTCCACTTATGGTCCTATAGCTTAGGGAAATTAAAATCAAAAAGAAACAGCCACCCAAAAGGTTGGGACGCCTCTGTTTACAAGAACCTCATTTACAGTACAAGTTCAACATCGCAGAAAGTGAAAAATGGATAAAGAAGTTGTGGTATTTACTTACAAAGCAATATCACTCAGCAATGAAATCTATGTCATCAGGCCCTTAGCAGCACAATGAGTGGATTCAGGTATGATGATTCTAACTGAAATAAGTCACACAGAAAAAGAAACATCATAAGATATCACTAATACACGGAATGTAAACTTGGTTACACAGGAACTGAATTACAGAACAGAACGGAGTCTCAAATTTAGAAAACCAACTTATGCTTGCTTAAGGGGAAAGGTGAGTTGGGGTGCTACATAAAACCAGAGACTGAAATGAGCACAGATAAAGTTCCTTAAGCCAAATATGGAATAGACAAGAGCTACTCCTTGCTCAACGAAATGGACTCAACACCGCATATTAAACGCCTAAGAATGTACCTGACTAGTATCTTAAAACCTATGGATTGCTATGTCTCCATAAGAGAATCAAGCGTGTGTACAGGGTCATAAACGCAGCAGTGATAGGATTGGAGAGGTTCGGTGAGCAGATGAAGACCCTTTGAAGTCATATTGCATGGTACCCATTCCACGGGTTTCAACTACCCACATTTAAGGTATTCTTCCTTCAGCTAAAACATGCATGTGGAACCCAGAGTATGATCAACCGTGTGAACGGGAGACGTGTTCAAATATGTCTCAGTTTTCCTCCCCTGGTACTCGGGTGCAACATTCCAGATGCTTTACTAACACTCTCCCCACTTGGAGAGTCAGCGCCTTTAACCTCCTGTTTGGCCCAGTTTGCAATTTCTGCGGAAGATGAACAGGAATAGGGAGAACAAATGAGAGACTAGCTGGAGGTGTCTGGACGGGCAAATTTAACTCTCATTTCCCACCAGGAAGAGGAAAGAACCAAAGGCTCAGCGTGCCGTGCCGGAACCAGATTAGAGCCTGAAGCCATCCTGCGGTGTTGCGGCCAGCTCAAAAGAAAGCGAGTTGAAGAAAGGAGCTCAGGGGCACTGTAATTCACAAACCTGCAGAGTTATAAATGACAGCTATCGTCCAAAAATATACTGAAGTAAGGCTGCCAAGAGGACTTGAAAGTGGGGCAGAATTGCAGGAAACCGATTTCAGGAGGTAGACTGGAATTGCATTGAAAGCATAGGAAAAGAGGCAGAACGTCCACAATGATGCACTTGGCCAAAAAGGGCGTATGCGTTTTTTCCTGAATATATTCAGGAAAAAACGCATACGCCCTTTTTGGCCAACCAAGCAAGCTTGCAAAGGAAATCTGCACTACAATGAAGTCTCACTTCCCCCCGGTCAAAAGGGCCATCTGAAAAAAGTGTAAAATCCACAAAGGCAGGACAGGCCATGGAGAACTAGGAGCCTTGTTATGATGATGGGCGGGATGTAAATTGCCAACAGACACTCGGGAGAAGTGTATGGTGTTTCCTGAAACATCTAAAAAACAAAGCAACAGAGCCTAGGGCACTTCCACTTATGGTCCTATAGCTTAGGGAAATTAAAATCAAAAAGAAACAGCCACCCAAAAGGTTGGGACGCCTCTGTTTACAAGAACCTCATTTACAGTACAAGTTCAACATCGCAGAAAGTGAAAAATGGATAAAGAAGTTGTGGTATTTACTTACAAAGCAATATCACTCAGCAATGAAATCTATGTCATCAGGCCCTTAGCAGCACAATGAGTGGATTCAGGTATGATGATTCTAACTGAAATAAGTCACACAGAAAAAGAAACATCATAAGATATCACTAATACACGGAATGTAAACTTGGTTACACAGGAACTGAATTACAGAACAGAACGGAGTCTCAAATTTAGAAAACCAACTTATGCTTGCTTAAGGGGAAAGGTGAGTTGGGGTGCTACATAAAACCAGAGACTGAAATGAGCACAGATAAAGTTCCTTAAGCCAAATATGGAATAGACAAGAGCTACTCCTTGCTCAACGAAATGGACTCAACACCGCATATTAAACGCCTAAGAATGTACCTGACTAGTATCTTAAAACCTATGGATTGCTATGTCTCCATAAGAGAATCAAGCGTGTGTACAGGGTCATAAACGCAGCAGTGATAGGATTGGAGAGGTTCGGTGAGCAGATGAAGACCCTTTGAAGTCATATTGCATGGTACCCATTCCACGGGTTTCAACTACCCACATTTAAGGTATTCTTCCTTCAGCTAAAACATGCATGTGGAACCCAGAGTATGATCAACCGTGTGAACGGGAGACGTGTTCAAATATGTCTCAGTTTTCCTCCCCTGGTACTCGGGTGCAACATTCCAGATGCTTTACTAACACTCTCCCCACTTGGAGAGTCAGCGCCTTTAACCTCCTGTTTGGCCCAGTTTGCAATTTCTGCGGAAGATGAACAGGAATAGGGAGAACAAATGAGAGACTAGCTGGAGGTGTCTGGACGGGCAAATTTAACTCTCATTTCCCACCAGGAAGAGGAAAGAACCAAAGGCTCAGCGTGCCGTGCCGGAACCAGATTAGAGCCTGAAGCCATCCTGCGGTGTTGCGGCCAGCTCAAAAGAAAGCGAGTTGAAGAAAGGAGCTCAGGGGCACTGTAATTCACAAACCTGCAGAGTTATAAATGACAGCTATCGTCCAAAAATATACTGAAGTAAGGCTGCCAAGAGGACTTGAAAGTGGGGCAGAATTGCAGGAAACCGATTTCAGGAGGTAGACTGGAATTGCATTGAAAGCATAGGAAAAGAGGCAGAACGTCCACAATGATGCACTTGGCCAAAAAGGGCGTATGCGTTTTTTCCTGAATATATTCAGGAAAAAACGCATACGCCCTTTTTGGCCAACCAAGCAAGCTTGCAAAGGAAATCTGCACTACAATGAAGTCTCACTTCCCCCCGGTCAAAAGGGCCATCTGAAAAAAGTGTAAAATCCAGAAAGGCAGGACAGGCCATGGAGAACTGGGAGCCTTGTTATGCTGATGGGCGGGATGTAAATTGCCAACAGACACTTGGGAGAAGTGTATGGTGTTTCCTGAAACATCTAAAAAACAAAGCAACAGAGCCTAGGGCACTTCCACTTATGGTCCTATAGCTTAGGGAAATTAAAATAAAAAAGACACAGCCACCCCAAAGTTTGGGACGCCTCTGTTTACAAGAACCTCGTTTACAGTACAAGTTCAACATCGCAGAAAGTGAAAAATGGATAAAGAAGTTGTGGTATTTACTTACAAAGCAATATCACTCAGCAATGAAATCTATGTCATCAGGCCCTTAGCAGCACAATGAGTGGATTCAGGTATGATGATTCTAACTGAAATAAGTCACACAGAAAAAGAAACATCATAAGATATCACTAATACACGGAATGTAAACTTGGCTACACAGGAACTGAATTCCAAAACAGAACAGCGTCTCAAATTTAGAAAACCAACTTATGCTTCCTTAAGGGGAAAGGTGAGTTGGGGTGCTGCATAAAACCAGAGATTGAAATGAGCACAGATAAAGTTCCTTAAGCCAAATATGGAATAGACAAGAGCTACTCCTTGCTCAACGAAATGGACTCAACATCCCATATTAAACGCCTAAGAATGTACCTGACTAGTAAGTATCTTAAAACCTATGCATTGCTATGTCTCCAAAAGAGAATCAAGCGTGTGTACAGGGGCATAAACGCAGCAGTGATAGGATTGGAGAGGTTCGGTGAGCAAATGAAGACCCTTTGAAGTCATATTGCATGGTACCCATTCCACGGGTTTCAACTACCCAGGTTTAAGGTATTCTTCCTACAGCTACAACATGCATGTGGAACCCAGAGTATGATCAACCATGTGATCGGGAGACGTGTTCAAATATGTCTCAGTTTTCCTCCCCTGGTACTCGGGTGCAACATTCCAGACGCTTTACTAATACTCTCCCGACTTGGAGAGTCAGTCCCTTTAACCTCCTGTTTGGCCCAGTTTGCAATTTCTGCGGAAGATGAACAGGAATAGTGAGAACCAATGAGAGACTAGCTGGAGGTGTCTGGACGGGCAAATTTAACTCTCATTTCCCACCAGGAAGAGGAAATAACCAAAGGCTCAGCGTGCCGTGCCGGAACCAGATTAGGGCCTGAAGCCATCCTGTGGTGTTGCGGCCAGCTCACAAGAAAACGAGTTGAAGAAAGGAGCTCAGGGGCACTGTAATTCACAAACCTGCAGAGTTATAAATGACAGCTATCGTCCAAAAATATACTGAAGTAAGGCTGCCAAGAGGACTTGAAAGCGGGGCAGAATTGCAGGAAACCGATTTCAGGAGGTAGACTGGAATTACATTGAAAGCATAGGAAAAGAGGCAGAACGTCCACAATGATGCACTTGGCCAAAAAGGGCGTATGCGTTTTTTCCTGAATATATTCAGGAAAAAACGCATACGCCCTTTTTGGCCAACAAAGCAAGCTTGCAAAGGAAATCTGCACTACAATGAAGTCTCACTTCCCCCCGGTCAAAAGGGCCATCTGAAAAAAGTGTAAAATCCAGCAAGGCAGGACAGGCCATGGAGAACTGGGAGCCTTGTTATGCTGATGGGCGGGATGTAAATTGCCAACAGACACTCGGGAGAAGTGTATGGTGTTTCCTGAAACATCTAAAAAACAAAGCAACAGAGCCTAGGGCACTTCCACTTATGGTCCTATAGCTTAGGGAAATTAAAATCAAAAAGACACAGCCACCCCAAAGTTTGGGACGCCTCTGTTTACAAGAACCTCGTTTACAGTACAAGTTCAACATCGCAGAAAGTGAAAAATGGATAAAGAAGTTGTGGTATTTACTTACAAAGCAATATCACTCAGCAATTAAATCTATGTCATCAGGCCCTTAGCAGCACAATGAGTGGATTCAGGTATGATGATTCTAACTGAAATAAGTCACACAGAAAAAGAAACATCATAAGTTATCACTAATACATGGAATGTAAACTTGGCTACACAGGAACTGAATTCCAAAACAGAACAGCGTCTCAAATTTAGAAAACCAACTTATGCTTGCTAAAGGGGAAAGGTGAGTTGGGGTGCTGCATAAAAGCAGAGATTGAAATGAGCACAGATAAAGTTCCTTAAGCCAAATATGGAATAGACAAGAGCTACTCCTTGCTCAACGAAATGGACTCAACACCCCATATTAAACGCCTAAGAATGTACCTGACTAGTAAGTATCTTAAAACCTATGGATTGCTATGTCTCCGAAAGAGAAGCAAACGTGTGTACAGGGGCATAAACGCAGCAGTGATAGGATTGGAGAGGTTCGGTGAGCAAATGAAGACCCTTTGAAGTCATATTGCATGGTACCCATTACACGGGTCTCAACTCTCCAGGTTTAAGGTATTCTTCCTTCAGCTAAAACATGCATGTGGAACCCAGAGTATGATCAACCATGTGAACGGGAGACGTGTTCAAATATATCTCAGTTTTCCTCCCCTGGTACTTGGGTGCAACATTCCAGACGCTTTACTAACACTCTCCCCACTTGGAGAGTCAGCGCCTTTAACCTCCTGTTTGGCCCAGTTTGCAATTTCTGCGGAAGATGAACAGGAATAGCGAGAACCAATGAGAGACTAGCTGGAGGTGTCTGGACGGGCAAATTTAACTCTCATTTCCCACCAGGAAGAGGAAATAACCAAAGGCTCAGCGTGCCGTGCCGGAACCAGATTAGAGCCTGAAGCCATCCTGCGGTGTTGCGGCCAGCTCAAAAGAAAGCGAGTTGAAGAAAGGAGCTCAGGGGCACTGTAATTCACAAACCTGCAGAGTTATAAATGACAGCTATCGTCCAAAAATATACTGAAGTAAGGCTGCCAAGAGGACTTGAAAGCGGGGCAGAATTGCAGGAAACCGATTTCAGGAGGTAGACTGGAATTGCATTGAAAGCATAGGAAAAGAGGCAGAACGTCCACAATGATGCACTTGGCCAAAAAGGGCGTATGCGTTTTTTCCTGAATATATTCAGGAAAAAACACATACGCCCTTTTTGGCCAACCAAGCAAGCTTGCAAAGGAAATCTGCACTACAATGAAGTCTCACTTCCCCCGGTCAAAAGGGCCATCTGAAAAAAGTGTAAAATCCAGCAAGGCAGGACAGGCCATGGAGAACTGGGAGCCTTGTTATGCTGATGGGCGGGATGTAAATTGCCAACAGACACTCGGGAGAAGTGTATGGTGTTTCCTGAAACATCTAAAAAACAAAGCAACAGAGCCTAGGGCACTTCCACTTATGGTCCTATAGCTTAGGGAAATTAAAATCAAAAAGACACAGCCACCCCAAAGTTTGGGACGCCTCTGTTTACAAGAACCTCGTTTACAGTACAAGTTCAACATCGCAGAAAGTGAAAAATGGATAAAGAAGTTGTGGTATTTACTTACAAAGCAATATCACTCAGCAATGAAATCTATGTCATCAGGCCCTTAGCAGCACAATGAGTGGATTCAGCTATGATGATTCTAACTGAAATAAGTCACACAGAAAAAGAAACATCATAAGTTATCACTAATACATGGAATGTAAACTTGGCTACACAGGAACTGAATTCCAAAACAGAACAGCGTCTCAAATTTAGAAAACCAACTTATGCTTGCTTAAGGGGAAAGGTGAGTTGGGGTGCTGCATAAAAGCAGAGATTGAAATGAGCACAGATAAAGTTCCTTAAGCCAAATATGGAATAGACAAGAGCTACTCCTTGCTCAAAGAAATGGACTCAACACCCCATATTAAACGCCTAAGAATGTACCTGACTAGTAAGTATCTTAAAACCTATGGATTGCTATGTCTCCGAAACAGAATCAAACTTGTGTACAGGGGCATAAACGCAGCAGTGATAGGATTGGAGAGGTTCGGTGAGCAAATGAAGACCCTTTGAAGTCATATTGCATGGTACCCATTACACGGGTCTCAACTCTCCAGGTTTAAGGTATTCTTCCTTCAGCTAAAACATGCATGTGGAACCCAGAGTATGATCAACCATGTGAACGGGAGACGTGTTCAAATATATCTCAGTTTTCCTCCCCTGGTACTTGGGTGCAACATTCCAGATGCTTTACTAACACTCTCCCCACTTGGAGAGTCAGCGCCTTTAACCTCCTGTTTGGCCCAGTTTGCAATTTCTGCGGAAGATGAACAGGAATAGCGAGAACCAATGAGAGACTAGCTGGAGGTGTCTGGACGGGCAAATTTAACTCTCATTTCCCACCAGGAAGAGGAAATAACCAAAGGCTCAGCGTGCCGTGCCGGAACCAGATTAGAGCCTGAAGCCATCCTGTGGTGTTGCGGCCAGCTCAAAAGAAAGCGAGTTGAAGAAAGGAGCTCAGGGGCACTGTAATTCACAAACCTGCAGAGTTATAAATGACAGCTATCGTCCAAAAATATACTGAAGTAAGGCTGCCAAGAGGACTTGAAAGCGGGGCAGAATTGCAGGAAACTGATTTCAGGAGGTAGACTGGAATTGCATTGAAAGCATAGGAAAAGAGGCAGAACGTCCACAATGATGCACTTGGCCAAAAAGGGCGTATGCGTTTTTTCCTGAATATATTCAGGAAAAAACGCATACGCCCTTTTTGGCCAACCAAGCAAGCTTGCAAAGGAATTCTGCACTACAATGAAGTCTCACTTCCCCCAGGTCAAAAGGGCCATCTGAAAAAAGTGTAAAATCCAGCAAGGCAGGACAGGCCATGGAGAACTGGGAGCCTTGTTATGCTGATGGGCGGGATGTAAATTGCCAACAGACACTCGGGAGAAGTGTATGGTGTTTCCTGAAACATCTAAAAAACAAAGCAGCAGAGCCTAGGGCACTTCCACTTATGGTCCTATAGCTTAGGGAAATTAAAATCAAAAAGACACAGCCACCCCAAAGTTTGGGACGCCTCTGTTTACAAGAACCTCGTTTACAGTACAAGTTCAACATCGCAGAAAGTGAAAAATGGATAAAGAAGTTGTGGTATTTACTTACAAAGCAATATCACTCAGCAATGAAATCTATGTCATCAGGCCCTTAGCAGCACAATGAGTGGATTCAGGTATGATGATTCTAACTGAAATAAGTCACACAGAAAAAGAAACATCATAAGATATCACTAATACACGGAATGTAAACTTGGCTACACAGGAACTGAATTCCAAAACAGAACAGCGTCTCAAATTTAGAAAACCAACTTATGCTTGCTTAAGGGGAAAGGTGAGTTGGGGTGCTGCATAAAACCAGAGATTGAAATGAGCACAGATAAAGTTCCTTAAGCCAAATATGGAATAGACAAGAGCTACTCCTTGCTCGACGAAATGGACTCAACATCCCATATTAAACGCCTAAGAATGTACCTGACTAGTAAGTATCTTAAAACCTATGGATTGCTATGTCTCCAAAAGAGAATCAAGCGTGTGTACAGGGGCATAAACGCAGCAGTGATAGGATTGGAGAGGTTCAGTGAGCAGATGAAGACCCTTTGAAGTCATATTGCATGGTACCCATTCCACGGGTCTCAACTCTCCAGGTTTAAGGTATTCTTCCTTCAGCTAAAACATGCATGTGGAACCCAGAGTATGATCAACCGTGTGAACGGGAGACGTGTTCAAATATGTCTCAGTTTTCCTCCCCTGGTACTCGGGTGCAACATTCCAGACGCTTTACTAACACTCTCTCCACTTGGAGAGTCAACGCCTTTAACCTCCTGTTTGGCCCAGTTTGCAATTTCTGCGGAAGATGAACAGGAATAGGGAGAACCAATGAGAGACTAGCTGGAGGTGTCTGGACGGGCAAATTTAACTCTCATTTCCCACCAGGAAGAGGAAATAACCAAAGGATCAGCGTGCCGTGCCGGAACAAGATTAGGGCCTGAAGCCATCCTGCGATGCTGCGGCCAGCTCACAAGAAAGCGAGTTGAAGAAAGGAGCTCAGGGGCACTGTAATTCACAAACCTGCAGAGTTATAAATGACAGCTATCGTCCAAAAATATACTGAAGTAAGGCTGCCAAGAGGACTTGAAAGCGGGGCAGAATTGCAGGAAACCGATTTCAGGAGGTAGACTGGAATTGCATTGAAAGCATAGGAAAAGAGGCAGAACGTCCACAATGATGCACTTGGCCAAAAAGGGCGTATGCGTTTTTTCCTGAATATATTCAGGAAAAAACGCATACGCCCTTTTTGGCCAACCAAGCAAGCTTGCAAAGGAAATCTGCACTACAATGAAGTCTCACTTCCCCCCGGTCAAAAGGGCCATCTGAAAAAAGTGTAAAATCCAGAAAGGCAGGACAGGCCATGGAGAACTGGGAGCCTTGTTATGCTGATGGGCGGGATGTAAATTGCCAACAGACACTCGGGAGAAGTGTATGGTGTTTCCTGAAACATCTAAAAAACAAAGCAACAGAGCCTAGGGCACTTCCACTTATGGTCCTATAGCTTAGGGAAATTAAAATCAAAAAGACACAGCCACCCCAAAGTTTGGGACGCCTCTGTTTACAAGAACCTCGTTTACAGTACAAGTTCAACATCGCAGAAAGTGAAAAATGGATAAAGAACTTGTGGTACTTACGTACAATGCAGTATCACTCAGCAGTGAAATCTATGTCATCAGGCCCGTAGCAGCACAATGAGTGGATTCAGGTACGATGATTCTAACTGAAATAAGTCACACAGAAAAAGAAACATCATAAGATATCTCTAATACACGGAATGTAAACTTGGCTACACAGGAACTGAATTCCAAAACAGAACAGCGTCTCAAATTTAGAAAACCAACTTATGCTTGCTTAAGGGGAAAGGTGAGTTGGGGTGCTGCATAAAACCAGAGATTGAAATGAGCACAGATAAAGTTCCTTAAGCCAAATATGGAATAGACAAGAGCTACTCCTTGCTCAAAGAAATGGACTCAACATCCCATATTAAACGCCTAAGAATGTACCTGACTAGTAAGTATCTTAAAACCTATGGATTGCTATGTCTCCGAAAGAGAATCAAGCATGTGTACAGGGGCATAAACGCAGCAGTGATAGGATTGGAGAGGTTCGGTGAGCAAATGAAGACCCTTTGAAGTCATATTGCATGGTACCCATTACACGGGTCTCAACTCTCCAGGTTTAAGGTATTCTTCCTTCAGCTAAAACATGCATGTGGAACCCAGAGTATGACCAACCATGTGAACGGGAGACGTGTTCAAATATATCTCAGTTTTAATCCCCTGGTACTTGGGTGCAACATTCCAGACGCTTTACTAACACTCTCCCCACTTGGAGAGTCAGCGCCTTTAACCTCCTGTTTGGCCCAGTTTGCAATTTCTGCGGAAGATGAACAGGAATAGGGAGAACCAATGAGAGACTAGCTGGAGGTGTCTGGACGGGCAAATTTAACTCTCATTTCCCACCAGGAAGAGGAAATAACCAAAGGCTCAGCGTGCCGTGCCGGAACCAGATTAGGGCCTGAAGCCATCCTGCGGTGTTGCGGCCAGCTCACAAGAAAGCGAGTTGAAGAAAGGAGCTCAGGGGCACTGTAATTCACAAACCTGCAGAGTTATAAATGACAGCTATCGTCCAAAAATATACTGAAGTAAGGCTGCCAAGAGGACTTGAAAGCGGGACAGAATTGCAGGAAACCGATTTCAGGAGGTAGACTGGAATTGCTTTGAAAGCATAGGAAAAGAGGCAGAACGTCCACAATGATGCACTTGGCCAAAAAGGGCGTATGCGTTTTTTCCTGAATATATTCAGGAAAAAACGCATACGCACTTTTTGGCCAACCAAGCTAGCTTGCAAAGGAAATCTGCACTACAATGAAGTCTCACTTCCCCCCGGTCAAAAGGGCCATCTGAAAAAAGTGTAAAATCCAGAAAGGCAGGACAGGCCATGGAGAACTGGGAGCCTTGTTATGATGATGGGCGGGATGTAAATTGCCAACAGACACTCGGGAGAAGTGTATGGTGTTTCCTGAAACATCTAAAAAACAAAGCAACAGAGCCTAGGGCACTTCCACTTATGGTCCTATAGCTTAGGGAAATTAAAATCAAAAAGAAACAGCCACCCAAAAGGTTGGGACGCCTCTGTTTACAAGAACCTCATTTACAGTACAAGTTCAACATCGCAGAAAGTGAAAAATGGATAAAGAAGTTGTGGTATTTACTTACAAAGCAATATCACTCAGCAATGAAATCTATGTCATCAGGCCCTTAGCAGCACAATGAGTGGATTCAGGTATGATGATTCTAACTGAAATAAGTCACACAGAAAAAGAAACATCATAAGGTATCACTAATACACGGAATGTAAACTTGGTTACACAGGAACTGAATTACAGAACAGAACGGAGTCTCAAATTTAGAAAACCAACTTATGCTTGCTTAAGGGGAAAGGTGAGTTGGGGTGCTACATAAAACCAGAGACTGAAATGAGCACAGATAAAGTTCCTTAAGCCAAATATGGAATAGACAAGAGCTACTCCTTGCTCAACGAAATGGACTCAACACCGCATATTAAACGCCTAAGAATGTACCTGACTAGTATCTTAAAACCTATGGATTGCTATGTCTCCATAAGAGAATCAAGCGTGTGTACAGGGTCATAAACGCAGCAGTGATAGGATTGGAGAGGTTCGGTGAGCAGATGAAGACCCTTTGAAGTCATATTGCATGGTACCCATTCCACGGGTTTCAACTACCCACATTTAAGGTATTCTTCCTTCAGCTAAAACATGCATGTGGAACCCAGAGTATGATCAACCGTGTGAACGGGAGACGTGTTCAAATATGTCTCAGTTTTCCTCCCCTGGTACTCGGGTGCAACATTCCAGATGCTTTACTAACACTCTCCCCACTTGGAGAGTCAGCGCCTTTAACCTCCTGTTTGGCCCAGTTTGCAATTTCTGCGGAAGATGAACAGGAATAGGGAGAACAAATGAGAGACTAGCTGGAGGTGTCTGGACGGGCAAATTTAACTCTCATTTCCCACCAGGAAGAGGAAAGAACCAAAGGCTCAGCGTGCCGTGCCGGAACCAGATTAGAGCCTGAAGCCATCCTGCGGTGTTGCGGCCAGCTCAAAAGAAAGCGAGTTGAAGAAAGGAGCTCAGGGGCACTGTAATTCACAAACCTGCAGAGTTATAAATGACAGCTATCGTCCAAAAATATACTGAAGTAAGGCTGCCAAGAGGACTTGAAAGTGGGGCAGAATTGCAGGAAACCGATTTCAGGAGGTAGACTGGAATTGCATTGAAAGCATAGGAAAAGAGGCAGAACGTCCACAATGATGCACTTGGCCAAAAAGGGCGTATGCGTTTTTTCCTGAATATATTCAGGAAAAAACGCATACGCCCTTTTTGGCCAACCAAGCAAGCTTGCAAAGGAAATCTGCACTACAATGAAGTCTCACTTCCCCCCGGTCAAAAGGGCCATCTGAAAAAAGTGTAAAATCCAGAAAGGCAGGACAGGCCATGGAGAACTGGGAGCCTTGTTATGATGATGGGCGGGATGTAAATTGCCAACAGACACTCGGGAGAAGTGTATGGTGTTTCCTGAAACATCTAAAAAACAAAGCAACAGAGCCTAGGGCACTTCCACTTATGGTCCTATAGCTTAGGGAAATTAAAATCAAAAAGAAACAGCCACCCAAAAGGTTGGGACGCCTCTGTTTACAAGAACCTCATTTACAGTACAAGTTCAACATCGCAGAAAGTGAAAAATGGATAAAGAAGTTGTGGTATTTACTTACAAAGCAATATCACTCAGCAATGAAATCTATGTCATCAGGCCCTTAGCAGCACAATGAGTGGATTCAGGTATGATGATTCTAACTGAAATAAGTCACACAGAAAAAGAAACATCATAAGATATCACTAATACACGGAATGTAAACTTGGTTACACAGGAACTGAATTACAGAACAGAACGGAGTCTCAAATTTAGAAAACCAACTTATGCTTGCTTAAGGGGAAAGGTGAGTTGGGGTGCTACATAAAACCAGAGACTGAAATGAGCACAGATAAAGTTCCTTAAGCCAAATATGGAATAGACAAGAGCTACTCCTTGCTCAACGAAATGGACTCAACACCGCATATTAAACGCCTAAGAATGTACCTGACTAGTATCTTAAAACCTATGGATTGCTATGTCTCCATAAGAGAATCAAGCGTGTGTACAGGGTCATAAACGCAGCAGTGATAGGATTGGAGAGGTTCGGTGAGCAGATGAAGACCCTTTGAAGTCATATTGCATGGTACCCATTCCACGGGTTTCAACTACCCACATTTAAGGTATTCTTCCTTCAGCTAAAACATGCATGTGGAACCCAGAGTATGATCAACCGTGTGAACGGGAGACGTGTTCAAATATGTCTCAGTTTTCCTCCCCTGGTACTCGGGTGCAACATTCCAGATGCTTTACTAACACTCTCCCCACTTGGAGAGTCAGCGCCTTTAACCTCCTGTTTGGCCCAGTTTGCAATTTCTGCGGAAGATGAACAGGAATAGGGAGAACAAATGAGAGACTAGCTGGAGGTGTCTGGACGGGCAAATTTAACTCTCATTTCCCACCAGGAAGAGGAAAGAACCAAAGGCTCAGCGTGCCGTGCCGGAACCAGATTAGAGCCTGAAGCCATCCTGCGGTGTTGCGGCCAGCTCAAAAGAAAGCGAGTTGAAGAAAGGAGCTCAGGGGCACTGTAATTCACAAACCTGCAGAGTTATAAATGACAGCTATCGTCCAAAAATATACTGAAGTAAGGCTGCCAAGAGGACTTGAAAGTGGGGCAGAATTGCAGGAAACCGATTTCAGGAGGTAGACTGGAATTGCATTGAAAGCATAGGAAAAGAGGCAGAACGTCCACAATGATGCACTTGGCCAAAAAGGGCGTATGCGTTTTTTCCTGAATATATTCAGGAAAAAACGCATACGCCCTTTTTGGCCAACCAAGCAAGCTTGCAAAGGAAATCTGCACTACAATGAAGTCTCACTTCCCCCCGGTCAAAAGGGCCATCTGAAAAAAGTGTAAAATCCAGAAAGGCAGGACAGGCCATGGAGAACTGGGAGCCTTGTTATGCTGATGGGCGGGATGTAAATTGCCAACAGACACTTGGGAGAAGTGTATGGTGTTTCCTGAAACATCTAAAAAACAAAGCAACAGAGCCTAGGGCACTTCCACTTATGGTCCTATAGCTTAGGGAAATTAAAATAAAAAAGACACAGCCACCCCAAAGTTTGGGACGCCTCTGTTTACAAGAACCTCGTTTACAGTACAAGTTCAACATCGCAGAAAGTGAAAAATGGATAAAGAAGTTGTGGTATTTACTTACAAAGCAATATCACTCAGCAATGAAATCTATGTCATCAGGCCCTTAGCAGCACAATGAGTGGATTCAGGTATGATGATTCTAACTGAAATAAGTCACACAGAAAAAGAAACATCATAAGATATCACTAATACACGGAATGTAAACTTGGCTACACAGGAACTGAATTCCAAAACAGAACAGCGTCTCAAATTTAGAAAACCAACTTATGCTTCCTTAAGGGGAAAGGTGAGTTGGGGTGCTGCATAAAACCAGAGATTGAAATGAGCACAGATAAAGTTCCTTAAGCCAAATATGGAATAGACAAGAGCTACTCCTTGCTCAACGAAATGGACTCAACATCCCATATTAAACGCCTAAGAATGTACCTGACTAGTAAGTATCTTAAAACCTATGCATTGCTATGTCTCCAAAAGAGAATCAAGCGTGTGTACAGGGGCATAAACGCAGCAGTGATAGGATTGGAGAGGTTCGGTGAGCAAATGAAGACCCTTTGAAGTCATATTGCATGGTACCCATTCCACGGGTTTCAACTACCCAGGTTTAAGGTATTCTTCCTACAGCTACAACATGCATGTGGAACCCAGAGTATGATCAACCATGTGATCGGGAGACGTGTTCAAATATGTCTCAGTTTTCCTCCCCTGGTACTCGGGTGCAACATTCCAGACGCTTTACTAATACTCTCCCGACTTGGAGAGTCAGTCCCTTTAACCTCCTGTTTGGCCCAGTTTGCAATTTCTGCGGAAGATGAACAGGAATAGTGAGAACCAATGAGAGACTAGCTGGAGGTGTCTGGACGGGCAAATTTAACTCTCATTTCCCACCAGGAAGAGGAAATAACCAAAGGCTCAGCGTGCCGTGCCGGAACCAGATTAGGGCCTGAAGCCATCCTGTGGTGTTGCGGCCAGCTCACAAGAAAACGAGTTGAAGAAAGGAGCTCAGGGGCACTGTAATTCACAAACCTGCAGAGTTATAAATGACAGCTATCGTCCAAAAATATACTGAAGTAAGGCTGCCAAGAGGACTTGAAAGCGGGGCAGAATTGCAGGAAACCGATTTCAGGAGGTAGACTGGAATTACATTGAAAGCATAGGAAAAGAGGCAGAACGTCCACAATGATGCACTTGGCCAAAAAGGGCGTATGCGTTTTTTCCTGAATATATTCAGGAAAAAACGCATACGCCCTTTTTGGCCAACAAAGCAAGCTTGCAAAGGAAATCTGCACTACAATGAAGTCTCACTTCCCCCCGGTCAAAAGGGCCATCTGAAAAAAGTGTAAAATCCAGCAAGGCAGGACAGGCCATGGAGAACTGGGAGCCTTGTTATGCTGATGGGCGGGATGTAAATTGCCAACAGACACTCGGGAGAAGTGTATGGTGTTTCCTGAAACATCTAAAAAACAAAGCAACAGAGCCTAGGGCACTTCCACTTATGGTCCTATAGCTTAGGGAAATTAAAATCAAAAAGACACAGCCACCCCAATGTTTGGGACGCCTCTGTTTACAAGAACCTCGTTTACAGTACAAGTTCAACATCGCAGAAAGTGAAAAATGGATAAAGAAGTTGTGGTATTTACTTACAAAGCAATATCACTCAGCAATGAAATCTATGTCATCAGGCCCTTAGCAGCACAATGAGTGGATTCAGGTATGATGATTCTAACTGAAATAAGTCACACAGAAAAAGAAACATCATAAGTTATCACTAATACATGGAATGTAAACTTGGCTACACAGGAACTGAATTCCAAAACAGAACAGCGTCTCAAATTTAGAAAACCAACTTATGCTTGCTTAAGGGGAAAGGTGAGTTGGGGTGCTGCATAAAAGCAGAGATTGAAATGAGCACAGATAAAGTTCCTTAAGCCAAATATGGAATAGACAAGAGCTACTCCTTGCTCAACGAAATGGACTCAACACCCCATATTAAACGCCTAAGAATGTACCTGACTAGTAAGTATCTTAAAACCTATGGATTGCTATGTCTCCGAAAGAGAAGCAAACGTGTGTACAGGGGCATAAACGCAGCAGTGATAGGATTGGAGAGGTTCGGTGAGCAAATGAAGACCCTTTGAAGTCATATTGCATGGTACCCATTACACGGGTCTCAACTCTCCAGGTTTAAGGTATTCTTCCTTCAGCTAAAACATGCATGTGGAACCCAGAGTATGATCAACCATGTGAACGGGAGACGTGTTCAAATATATCTCAGTTTTCCTCCCCTGGTACTTGGGTGCAACATTCCAGACGCTTTACTAACACTCTCCCCACTTGGAGAGTCAGCGCCTTTAACCTCCTGTTTGGCCCAGTTTGCAATTTCTGCGGAAGATGAACAGGAATAGCGAGAACCAATGAGAGACTAGCTGGAGGTGTCTGGACGGGCAAATTTAACTCTCATTTCCCACCAGGAAGAGGAAATAACCAAAGGCTCAGCGTGCCGTGCCGGAACCAGATTAGAGCCTGAAGCCATCCTGCGGTGTTGCGGCCAGCTCAAAAGAAAGCGAGTTGAAGAAAGGAGCTCAGGGGCACTGTAATTCACAAACCTGCAGAGTTATAAATGACAGCTATCGTCCAAAAATATACTGAAGTAAGGCTGCCAAGAGGACTTGAAAGCGGGGCAGAATTGCAGGAAACCGATTTCAGGAGGTAGACTGGAATTGCATTGAAAGCATAGGAAAAGAGGCAGAACGTCCACAATGATGCACTTGGCCAAAAAGGGCGTATGCGTTTTTTCCTGAATATATTCAGGAAAAAACGCATACGCCCTTTTTGGCCAACCAAGCAAGCTTGCAAAGGAAATCTGCACTACAATGAAGTCTCACTTCCCCCGGTCAAAAGGGCCATCTGAAAAAAGTGTAAAATCCAGCAAGGCAGGACAGGCCATGGAGAACTGGGAGCCTTGTTATGCTGATGGGCGGGATGTAAATTGCCAACAGACACTCGGGAGAAGTGTATGGTGTTTCCTGAAACATCTAAAAAACAAAGCAACAGAGCCTAGGGCACTTCCACTTATGGTCCTATAGCTTAGGGAAATTAAAATCAAAAAGACACAGCCACCCCAAAGTTTGGGACGCCTCTGTTTACAAGAACCTCGTTTACAGTACAAGTTCAACATCGCAGAAAGTGAAAAATGGATAAAGAAGTTGTGGTATTTACTTACAAAGCAATATCACTCAGCAATGAAATCTATGTCATCAGGCCCTTAGCAGCACAATGAGTGGATTCAGCTATGATGATTCTAACTGAAATAAGTCACACAGAAAAAGAAACATCATAAGTTATCACTAATACATGGAATGTAAACTTGGCTACACAGGAACTGAATTCCAAAACAGAACAGCGTCTCAAATTTAGAAAACCAACTTATGCTTGCTTAAGGGGAAAGGTGAGTTGGGGTGCTGCATAAAAGCAGAGATTGAAATGAGCACAGATAAAGTTCCTTAAGCCAAATATGGAATAGACAAGAGCTACTCTTTGCTCAAAGAAATGGACTCAACACCCCATATTAAACGCCTAAGAATGTACCTGACTAGTAAGTATCTTAAAACCTATGGATTGCTATGTCTCCGAAACAGAATCAAACTTGTGTACAGGGGCATAAACGCAGCAGTGATAGGATTGGAGAGGTTCGGTGAGCAAATGAAGACCCTTTGAAGTCATATTGCATGGTACCCATTACACGGGTCTCAACTCTCCAGGTTTAAGGTATTCTTCCTTCAGCTAAAACATGCATGTGGAACCCAGAGTATGATCAACCATGTGAACGGGAGACGTGTTCAAATATATCTCAGTTTTCCTCCCCTGGTACTTGGGTGCAACATTCCAGATGCTTTACTAACACTCTCCCCACTTGGAGAGTCAGCGCCTTTAACCTCCTGTTTGGCCCAGTTTGCAATTTCTGCGGAAGATGAACAGGAATAGCGAGAACCAATGAGAGACTAGCTGGAGGTGTCTGGACGGGCAAATTTAACTCTCATTTCCCACCAGGAAGAGGAAATAACCAAAGGCTCAGCGTGCCGTGCCGGAACCAGATTAGAGCCTGAAGCCATCCTGTGGTGTTGCGGCCAGCTCAAAAGAAAGCGAGTTGAAGAAAGGAGCTCAGGGGCACTGTAATTCACAAACCTGCAGAGTTATAAATGACAGCTATCGTCCAAAAATATACTGAAGTAAGGCTGCCAAGAGGACTTGAAAGCGGGGCAGAATTGCAGGAAACTGATTTCAGGAGGTAGACTGGAATTGCATTGAAAGCATAGGAAAAGAGGCAGAACGTCCACAATGATGCACTTGGCCAAAAAGGGCGTATGCGTTTTTTCCTGAATATATTCAGGAAAAAACGCATACGCCCTTTTTGGCCAACCAAGCAAGCTTGCAAAGGAATTCTGCACTACAATGAAGTCTCACTTCCCCCCGGTCAAAAGGGCCATCTGAAAAAAGTGTAAAATCCAGCAAGGCAGGACAGGCCATGGAGAACTGGGAGCCTTGTTATGCTGATGGGCGGGATGTAAATTGCCAACAGACACTCGGGAGAAGTGTATGGTGTTTCCTGAAACATCTAAAAAACAAAGCAGCAGAGCCTAGGGCACTTCCACTTATGGTCCTATAGCTTAGGGAAATTAAAATCAAAAAGACACAGCCACCCCAAAGTTTGGGACGCCTCTGTTTACAAGAACCTCGTTTACAGTACAAGTTCAACATCGCAGAAAGTGAAAAATGGATAAAGAAGTTGTGGTATTTACTTACAAAGCAATATCACTCAGCAATGAAATCTATGTCATCAGGCCCTTAGCAGCACAATGAGTGGATTCAGGTATGATGATTCTAACTGAAATAAGTCACACAGAAAAAGAAACATCATAAGATATCACTAATACACGGAATGTAAACTTGGCTACACAGGAACTGAATTCCAAAACAGAACAGCGTCTCAAATTTAGAAAACCAACTTATGCTTGCTTAAGGGGAAAGGTGAGTTGGGGTGCTGCATAAAACCAGAGATTGAAATGAGCACAGATAAAGTTCCTTAAGCCAAATATGGAATAGACAAGAGCTACTCCTTGCTCGACGAAATGGACTCAACATCCCATATTAAACGCCTAAGAATGTACCTGACTAGTAAGTATCTTAAAACCTATGGATTGCTATGTCTCCAAAAGAGAATCAAGCGTGTGTACAGGGGCATAAACGCAGCAGTGATAGGATTGGAGAGGTTCAGTGAGCAGATGAAGACCCTTTGAAGTCATATTGCATGGTACCCATTCCACGGGTCTCAACTCTCCAGGTTTAAGGTATTCTTCCTTCAGCTAAAACATGCATGTGGAACCCAGAGTATGATCAACCGTGTGAACGGGAGACGTGTTCAAATATGTCTCAGTTTTCCTCCCCTGGTACTCGGGTGCAACATTCCAGACGCTTTACTAACACTCTCTCCACTTGGAGAGTCAACGCCTTTAACCTCC
Organism: Globicephala melas; assembly: GCF_963455315.2. NCBI lineage: Eukaryota > Metazoa > Chordata > Mammalia > Artiodactyla > Delphinidae > Globicephala > Globicephala melas. Next base: position 17,649 of record NW_027207675.1, on the reverse strand, counting down.
TGTTTGGCCCAGTTTGCAATTTCTGCGGAAGATGAACAGGAATAGGGAGAACCAATGAGAGACTAGCTGGAGGTGTCTGGACGGGCAAATTTAACTCTCATTTCCCACCAGGAAGAGGAAATAACCAAAGGATCAGCGTGCCGTGCCGGAACAAGATTAGGGCCTGAAGCCATCCTGCGATGCTGCGGCCAGCTCACAAGAAAGCGAGTTGAAGAAAGGAGCTCAGGGGCACTGTAATTCACAAACCTGCAGAGTTATAAATGACAGCTATCGTCCAAAAATATACTGAAGTAAGGCTGCCAAGAGGACTTGAAAGCGGGGCAGAATTGCAGGAAACCGATTTCAGGAGGTAGACTGGAATTGCATTGAAAGCATAGGAAAAGAGGCAGAACGTCCACAATGATGCACTTGGCCAAAAAGGGCGTATGCGTTTTTTCCTGAATATATTCAGGAAAAAACGCATACGCCCTTTTTGGCCAACCAAGCAAGCTTGCAAAGGAAATCTGCACTACAATGAAGTCTCACTTCCCCCCGGTCAAAAGGGCCATCTGAAAAAAGTGTAAAATCCAGAAAGGCAGGACAGGCCATGGAGAACTGGGAGCCTTGTTATGCTGATGGGCGGGATGTAAATTGCCAACAGACACTCGGGAGAAGTGTATGGTGTTTCCTGAAACATCTAAAAAACAAAGCAACAGAGCCTAGGGCACTTCCACTTATGGTCCTATAGCTTAGGGAAATTAAAATCAAAAAGACACAGCCACCCCAAAGTTTGGGACGCCTCTGTTTACAAGAACCTCGTTTACAGTACAAGTTCAACATCGCAGAAAGTGAAAAATGGATAAAGAACTTGTGGTACTTACGTACAATGCAGTATCACTCAGCAGTGAAATCTATGTCATCAGGCCCGTAGCAGCACAATGAGTGGATTCAGGTACGATGATTCTAACTGAAATAAGTCACACAGAAAAAGAAACATCATAAGATATCTCTAATACACGGAATGTAAACTTGGCTACACAGGAACTGAATTCCAAAACAGAACAGCGTCTCAAATTTAGAAAACCAACTTATGCTTGCTTAAGGGGAAAGGTGAGTTGGGGTGCTGCATAAAACCAGAGATTGAAATGAGCACAGATAAAGTTCCTTAAGCCAAATATGGAATAGACAAGAGCTACTCCTTGCTCAAAGAAATGGACTCAACATCCCATATTAAACGCCTAAGAATGTACCTGACTAGTAAGTATCTTAAAACCTATGGATTGCTATGTCTCCGAAAGAGAATCAAGCATGTGTACAGGGGCATAAACGCAGCAGTGATAGGATTGGAGAGGTTCGGTGAGCAAATGAAGACCCTTTGAAGTCATATTGCATGGTACCCATTACACGGGTCTCAACTCTCCAGGTTTAAGGTATTCTTCCTTCAGCTAAAACATGCATGTGGAACCCAGAGTATGACCAACCATGTGAACGGGAGACGTGTTCAAATATATCTCAGTTTTAATCCCCTGGTACTTGGGTGCAACATTCCAGATGGTTTACTAACACTCTCCCGACTTGGAGAGTCAGCGCCTTTAACCTCCTGTTTGGCCCAGTTTGCAATTTCTGCGGAAGATGAACAGGAATAGGGAGAACCAATGAGAGACTAGCTGGAGGTGTCTGGACGGGCAAATTTAACTCTCATTTCCCACCAGGAAGAGGAAATAACCAAAGGCTCAGCGTGCTGTGCCGGAACCAGATTAGGGCCTGAAGCCATCCTCCGGTGTTGCGGCCAGCTCAAAAGAAAGCGAGTTGAAGAAAGGAGCTCAGGGGCACTGTAATTCACAAACCTGCAGAGTTATAAATGACAGCTATCGTCCAAAAATATACTGAAGTAAGGCTGGCAAGAGGACTTGAAATCGGGGCAGAATTACAGGAAACCGATTTCAGGAGGTAGACTGGAATTGCATTGAAAGCATAGGAAAAGAGGCAGAACGTCCACAATGATGCACTTGGCCAAAAAGGGCGTATGCGTTTTTTCCTGAATATATTCAGGAAAAAACGCATACGCCCTTTTTGGCCAACCAAGCAAGCTTGCAAAGGAAATCTGCACTACAATGAAGTCTCACTTCCCCCCGGTCAAAAGGGCCATCTGAAAAAAGTGTAAAATCCAGCAAGGCAGGACAGGCCATGGAGAACTGGGAGCCTTGTTATGCTGATGGGCGGGATGTAAATTGCCAACAGACACTCGGGAGAAGTGTATGGTGTTTCCTGAAACATCTAAAAAACAAAGCAACAGAGCCTAGGGCACTTCCACTTATGGTCCTATAGCTTAGGGAAATTAAAATCAAAAAGACACAGCCACCCCAAAGTTTGGGACGCCTCTGTTTACAAGAACCTCGTTTACAGTACAAGTTCAACATCGCAGAAAGTGAAAAATGGATAAAGAAGTTGTGGTATTTACTTACAAAGCAATATCACTCAGCAATGAAATCTATGTCATCAGGCCCTTAGCAGCTCAATGAGTGGATTCAGGTATGATGATTCTAACTGAAATAAGTCACACAGAAAAAGAAACATCATAAGATATCACTAATACACGGAATGTAAACTTAGCTACACAGGAACTGAATTCCAAAACAGAACAGCGTCTCAAATTTAGAAAACCAACTTATGCTTGCTTAAGGGTAAAGGTGAGTTGGGGTGCTGCATAAAACCAGAGATTGAAATGAGCACAGATAAAGTTCCTTAAGCCAAATATGGAATAGACAAGAGCTACTCCTTGCTCAACGAAATGGACTCAACATCCCATATTAAACGCCTAAGAATGTACCTGAGTAGTAAGTATCTTAAAACCTATGGATTGCTATGTCTCCAAAAGAGAATCAAGCATGTGTACAGGGGCATAAACGCAGCAGTGATAGGATTGGAGAGGTTCGGTGAGCAAATGAAGACCCTTTGAAGTCATATTGCATGGTACCCATTACACGGGTCTCAACTCTCCAGGTTTAAGGTATTCTTCCTTCAGCTAAAACATGCATGTGGAACCCAGAGTATGATCAACCGTGTGAACGGGAGACGTGTTCAAATATGTCTCAGTTTTCCTCCCCTGGTACTCGGGTGCAACATTCCCGATGCTTTACTAACACTCTCCCGACTTGGAGAGTCAGCGCCTTTAACCTCCTGTTTGGCCCAGTTTGCAATTTCTGCGGAAGATGAACAGGAATAGGGAGAACAAATGAGAGACTAGCTGGAGGTGTCTGGACGGGCAAATTTAACTCTCATTTCCCACCAGGAAGAGGAAATAACCAAAGGCTCAGCGTGCCGTGCCGGAACCAGATTAGAGCCTGAAGCCATCCTGCGGTGTTGCGGCCAGATCAAAAGAAAGCGAGTTGAAGAAAGGAGCTCAGGGGCACTGTAATTCACAAACCTGCAGAGTTATAAATGACAGCTATCGTCCAAAAATATACTGAAGTAAGGCTGCCAAGAGGACTTGAAAGCGGGGCAGAATTGCAGGAAACCGATTTCAGGAGGTAGACTGGAATTGCATTGAAAGCATAGGAAAAGAGGCAGAACGTCCACAATGATGCACTTGGCCAAAAAGGGCGTATGCGTTTTTTCCTGAATATATTCAGGAAAAAAACGCATACGCACTTTTTGGTCAACCAAACAAGCTTGCAAAGGAAGTCTGCACTACAATGAAGTCTCACTGCCCCCCGGTCAAAAGGGCCATCTGAAAAAAGTGTAAAATCCAGCAAGGCAGGACAGGCCATGGAGAACTGGGAGCCTTGTTATGCTGATGGGCGGGATGTAAATTGCCAACAGACACTCGGGAGAAGTGTATGGTGTTTCCTGAAACATCTAAAAAACAAAGCAACAGAGCCTAGGGCACTTCCACTTATGGTCCTATAGCTTAGGGAAATTAAAATCAAAAAGACACAGCCACCCCAAAGTTTGGAACGGCTCTGTTTACAAGAACCTCGTTTACAGTACAAGTTCAACATTGCAGAAAGTGAAAAATGGATAAAGAAGTTGTGGTATATACTTACAAAGCAATATCACTCAGCAATGAAATCTATGTCATCAGGCCCTTAGCAGCACAATGAGTGGATTCAGGTACGATGATTCTAACTGAAATAAGTCACACAGAAAAAGAAAAATCATAAGATATCAGTAATACACGGAATGTAAACTTGGCTACACAGGAACTGAATTACGGAACAGAACAGGGTCTCAAATTTAGAAAACCAACTTATGCTTGCTTAAGGGTAAAGGTGAGTTGGGGTGCTGCATAAAACCAGAGATTGAAATGAGCACAGATAAAGTTCCTTAAGCCAAATATGGAATAGACAAGAGCTACTCCTTGCTCAACGAAATGGACTCAACACCCCATATTAAACGCCTAAGAATGTACCTGACTAGTAAGTATCTTAAAACCTATGGATTGCTATGTCTCCGAAAGAGAATCAAGCTTGTGTACGGGGCATAAAAGCAGCAGTGATAGGATTGGAGAGGTTCGGTGAGCAAATGAAGACCCTTTGAAGTCATATTGCATGGTACCCATTCCACGGGTTTCAACTACCCAGGTTTAAGGTATTCTTCCTTCAGCTAAAACATGCATGTGGAACCTAGAGTATGATCAACCATGTGATCGGGAGACGTGTTCAAATATGTCTCAGTTTTCATACCCTGGTACTCGGGTGCAACATTCCAGACGCTTTAATAACACTCTCCCGACTTGGAGAGTCAGTCCCTTTAAACTCCTCTTTGGCCCAGTTTGCAATTTCTGCGGAAGATGAACAGAAATAGGGAGAACCAATGAGAGACTAGCTGGAGGTGTCTGTACGGGCAAATTTAACTCTCATTTCCCACCAGGAAGAGGAAATAACCAAAGACTCAGCGTTCCGTGCCGGAACCAGATTAGGGCCTGAAGCCATCCTGCGGTGTTGCGTCCAGATCAAAAGAAAGCGAGTTGAAGAAAGGAGCTCAGGGGCACTGTAATTCACAAACCTGCAGAGTTATAAATGACAGCTATCGTCCAAAAATATACTGAAGTAAGGCTGCCAAGAGGACTTGAAAGCGGGGCAGAATTGCAGGAAACCGAATTCAGGAGGTAGACTGGAATTGCATTGAAAGCATAGGAAAAGAGGCAGAACGTCCACAATGATGCACTTGGCCAAAAAGGGCGTATGCGTTTTTTCCTGAATATATTCAGGAAAAAACGCATACGCCCTTTTTGGCCAACCAAGCAAGCTTGCAAAGAAATCTGCACTACAATGAAGTCTCACTTCCCCCCGGTCAAAAGGGCCATCTGAAAAAAGTGTAAAATCCAGAAAGGCAGGACAGGCCATGGAGAACTGGAAGCCTTGTTATGCTGATGGGTAGGATGTAAATTGCCAACACACACTCGGGAGAAGTGTATGGTGTTTCCTGAAACATCTAAGAAACAAAGCAACAGAGCCTAAGAAACTTCCACTTATGGTCCTATAGCTTAGGGAAATTAAAATCAAAAAGACACAGCCACCCCAATTTGGGACCCCTCTGTTTACAAGAACCTCGTTTACCGTACAATTTCAATATCACAGAAAGTGAAAAATGGATAAAGATCTTGTGGTACTTACGTACAATGCAGTATCACTCAGCAATGAAATCTATGTCATCAGGCCCGTAGCAGCATAATGAGTGGATTCAGGTACGATGATTCTAACTGAAATAAGTCACACAGAAAAAGAAACATCATAAGATATCACTAATACACGGAATGTAAACTTGGCTACACAGGAACTGAATTACAGAACAGAACAGGGTCTCAAATTTAGAAAACCAACTTATGCTTGCTTAAGGGGAAAGGTGAGTTGGGGTGCTGCATAAAACCAGAGATTGAAATGAGCACAGATAAAGTTCCTTAAGCCAAATATGGAATAGACAAGAGCTACTCCTTGCTCAACGAAATGGACTCAACACCCCATATTAAACGCCTAAGAATGTACCTGACTAGTAAGTATCTTAAAACCTATGGATTGCTATGTCTCCGAAAGAGAATCAAGCTTGTGTACGGGGCATAAAAGCAGCAGTGATAGGATTGGAGAGGTTCGGTGAGCAAACGAAGACCCTTTGAAGTCATATTGCATGGTACCCATTCCACGGGTTTCAACTACCCAGGTTTAAGGTATTCTTCCTTCAGCTAAAACATGCATGTGGAACCTAGAGTATGATCAACCATGTGATCGGGAGACGTGTTCAAATATGTCTCAGTTTTCATACCCTGGTACTCGGGTGCAACATTCCAGACGCTTTAATAACACTCTCCCGACTTGGAGAGTCAGTCCCTTTAAACTCCTCTTTGGCCCAGTTTGCAATTTCTGCGGAAGATGAACAGGAATAGGGAGAACCAATGAGAGACTAGCTGGAGGTGTCTGGACGGGCAAATTTAACTCTCATTTCCCACCAGGAAGAGGAAATAACCAAAGACTCAGCGTGCTGTGCCGGAACCAGATTAGGGCCTGAAGCCATCCTGCGGTGTTGCGGCCAGCTCACAAGAAAGCGAGTTGAAGAAAGGAGCTCAGGGGCACTGTAATTCACAAACCTGCAGAGTTAAAAATGACAGCTATCGTCCAAAAATATACTGAAGTACGGCTGCCAAGAGGACTTGAAAGCGGGGCAGAATTGCAGGAAACCGATTTCAGGAGGTAGACTGGAATTGCACTGAAAGCATAGGAAAAGAGGCAGAACGTCCACAATGATGCACTTGGCCAAAAAGGGCGTATGCGTTTTTTCCTGAATATATTCAGGAAAAAACGCATACGCCCTTTTTGGCCAACCAAGCAAACTTGCAAAAGAAATCTACACTACAATGAAGTCTCACTTCCCCCGGTCAAAAGGGCCATCTTAAAAAAGTGTAAAATCCAGAAAGGCAGGAAAGGCCATGGAGAACTGGGAGCCTTGTTATGCTGATGGGCGGGATGTAAATTGCCAACAGACACTCGGGAGAAGTGTATGGTGTTTCCTGAAACATCTAAAAAACAAAGCAACAGAGCCTAGGGCACTTCCACTTATGGTCCTATAGCTTAGGGAAATTAAAATCAAAAAGACACAGCCACCCCAAAGTTTGGGACGCCTCTGTTTACAAGAACCTCGTTTACAGTACAAGTTCAACATCGCAGAAAGTGAAAAATGGATAAAGAAGTTGTGGTATTTACTTACAAAGCAATATCACTCAGCAATGAAATCTATGTCATCAGGCACTTAGCAGCATAATGAGTGGATTCAGGTATGATGATTCTAACTGAAATAAGTCACACAGAAAAAGAAACATCATAAGATATCACTAATACACGGAATGTAAACTTGGCTACACAGGAACTGAATTCCAAAACAGAACAGGGTCTCAAATTTAGAAAACCAACTTATGCTTGCTTAACGGGAAAGGTGAGCTGGGATGCTGCATAAAACCAGAGATTGAAATGAGCACAGATAAAGTTCCTTAAGCCAAATATGGAATAGACAAGAGCTATTCCTTGCTCAACGAAATGGAATCAACACCCCATATTAAACGCCTAAGAATGTACCTGACTCTTAAGTATCTTAAAACCTATGGATTGCTATGTCTCCGAAAGAGAATCAAGCATGTGTACAGGGGCATAAACGCAGCAGTGATAGGATTGGAGAGGTTCGGTGAGCAAACGAAGACCCTTTGAAGTCATATTGCATGGTACCCATTACACGGGTCTCAACTCTCCAGGTTTAAGGTATTCTTCCTTCAGCTAAAACATGCATGTGGAACCCAGAGTATGATCAACCGTGTGAACGGGAGACGTGTTCAGATATGTCTCAGTTTTCGTACCCTGGTACTCGGGTGCAACATTCCAGACGCTTTAATAACACTCTCCCCACTTGGAGAGTCAGCGCCTTTAACCTCCTGTTTGGCCCAGTTTGCAATTTCTGCGGAAGATGAACAGGAATAGGGAGAACCAATGAGAGACTAGCTGGAGGTGTCTGGACGGGCAAATTTAACTCTCATTTCCCACCAGGAAGAGGAAATAACCAAAGGCTCAGCGTGCCGTGCCGGAACCAGATTAGGGCCTGAAGCCATCCTGCGGTGTTGCAGCCAGCTCACAAGAAAGCGAGTTGAAGAAAGGAGCTCAGGGGCACTGTAATTCACAAACCTGCAGAGTTATAAATGACAGCTATCGTCCAAAAATATACTAAAGTAAGGCTGCCAAGAGGACTTGTATGCGGGGCAGAATTGCAGGAAACCGATTTCAGGAGGTAGACTGGAATTGCATTGAAAGCATAGGAAAAGAGGCAGAATGTCCACAATGATGCACCTGGCCAAAAAGGGCATATGCGTTTTTTCCTGAATATATTCAGGAAAAAACGCATACGCCCTTTTTGGCCAACCAAGCAAACTTGCAAAGGAAATCTACACTACAATGAAGTCTCACTTCCCCCGGTCAAACGGGCCATCTGAAAAAAGTGTAAAATCCAGAAAGGCAGGAAAGGCCATGGAGAACTGGGAGCCTTGTTATGCTGATGGGCGGGATGTAAATTGCCAACAGACACTCGGGAGAAGTGTATGGTGTTTCCTGAAACATCCAGAAAACAAAGCAACAGAGCCTAGGGCACTTCCACTTATGGTCCTATAGCTTAGGGAAATTAAAATCAAAAAGACACAGCCACCCCAAAGTTTGGGACGCCTCTGTTTACAAGAACCTCGTTTACAGTACAAGTTCAACATCGCAGAAAGTGAAAAATGGATAAAGAAGTTGTGGTATTTACTTACAAAGCAATATCACTCAGCAATGAAATCTATGTCATCAGGCCCTTAGCAGCACAATGAGTGGATACAGGTATGATGATTCTAACTGAAATAAGTCACACAGAAAAAGAAACATCATAAGATATCAGTAATACACGGAATGTAAACTTGGCTACACAGGAACTGAATTCCAAAACAGAACAGGGTCTCAAATTTAGAAAACCAACTTATGCTTGCTTAAGGGTAAAGGTGAGTTGGGGTGCTGCATAAAACCAGAGATTGAAATGAGCACAGATAAAGTTCCTTAAGCCAAATATGGAATAGACAAGAGCTATTCCTTGCTCAACGAAATGGACTCAACACCCCATATTAAACGCCTAAGAATGTACCTGACTAGTAAGTATCTTAAAACCTATGGATTGCTATGTCTCCGAAAGAGAATCAAGCATGTGTACAGGGTCATAAACGCAGCAGTGATAGGATTGGAGAGATTCGGTGAGCAAACGAAGACCCTTTGAAGTCATATTGCATGGTACCCATTCCACGGGTCTCAACTCTCCAGGTTTAAGGTATTCTTCCTTCAGCTAAAACATGCATGTGGAACCCAGAGTATGATCAACCATGTGAACGGGAGACGTGTTTAAATATGTCTCAGTTTTCCTCCCCTGGTACTCGGGTGCAACATTCCAGACGCTTTACTAACACTCTCCCCACTTGGAGAGTCAGCGCCTTTAACCTCCTGTTTGGCCCAGTTTGCAATTTCTGCGGAAGATGAACAGGAATAGGGAGAACCAATGAGAGACTAGCTGGAGGTGTCTGGACGGGCAAATTTAACTCTCATTTCCCACCAGGAAGAGGAAATAACCAAAGCCTCAGCGTGCCGTGCTGGAACCAGATTAGGGCCTGAAGCCATCCTGCGGTGTTGCGGCCAGCTCACAAGAAAGCGAGTTGAAGAAAGGAGCTCAGGGGCACTGTAATTCACAAACCTGCAGAGTTATAAATGACAGCTATCGTCCAAAAATATACTAAAGTAAGGCTGCCAAGAGGACTTGAAAGCGGGGCAGAATTGCAGGAAACCGATTTCAGGAGGTAGACTGGAATTGCATTGAAAGCATAGGAAAAGAGGCAGAATGTCCACAATGATGCACCTGGCCAAAAAGGGCATATGCGTTTTTTCCTGAATATATTCAGGAAAAAACGCATACGCCCTTTTTGGCCAACCAAGCAAACTTTCAAAGGAAATCTGCACTACAATGAAGTCTCACTTCCCCCCGGTCAAAAGGGCCATCTCAAAAAAGTGTAAAATCCAGAAAGGCAGGACAGGCCATGGAGAACTGGGAGCCTTGTTATGCTGATGGGCGGGATGTAAATTGCCAACAGACACTCGGGAGAAGTGTATGGTGTTTCCTGAAACATCTAAAAAACAAAGCAACAGAGCCTAGGGCACTTCCACTTATGGTCCTATAGCTTAGGGAAATTAAAATCAAAAAGACACAGCCATCCCAAAGTTTGGGACGCCTCTGTTTACAAGAACCTCGTTTACAGTACAAGTTCAATATCACAGAAAGTGAAAAATGGATAAAGAACTTGTGGTACTTACGTACAATGCAGTATCACTCAGCAATGAAATCTATGTTATCAGGCCCGTTGCAGCACAATGAGTGGATTCAGGTACGATGATTCTAACTGAAATAAGTCACACAGAAAAACAAACATCATAAGATATCACTAATACACGGAATGTAAACTTGGCTACACAGGAACTGAATTACAGAACAGAACAGGGTCTCAAATTTAGAAAACCAACTTATGCTTGCTTAAGGGGAAAGGTGAGTTGGGGTGCTGCATAAAACCAGAGATTGAAATGAGCACAGATAAAGTTCCTTAAGCCAAATATGGAATAGAGAAGAGCTACTCCTTGCTCAACGAAATGGACTCAACACCCCATATTAAACATCTAAGAATGTACCTGTCTAGTAAGTATCTTAAAACCTATGGATTGCTATGTCTCCATAAGAGAATCAAGCGTGTGTACAGGGGATAAACGCAGCAGTGATAGGACTGGAGAGGTTCAGTGAGCAAATGAAGACCCTTTGAAGTCATATTGTATGGTACCCATTCCACGGGTTTCAACTACACAGGATTAAGGTATTCTTCCTTCAGCTAAAACATGCATGTGGAACCTAGAGTATGATCAACCATGTGATCGGGAGACGTGTTCAAATATGTCTCAGTTTTCATACCCTTGTACCCGGGTACAACATTCCAGACTCTTTACTAACACTCTCCCGACTTGGAGAGTCAGTCCCTTTAAACTCCTGTTTGGCCCAGTTTGCAATTTCTGCGGAAGATGAACAGGAGTAGGGAGAACCAATGAGAGACTAGCTGGAGGTGTCTGGACGGGCAAATTTAACTATCATTTCCCACCAGGAAGAGGAATTAACCAAAGGCTCAGCGTGCCGTGCCGGAACCAGATTAGGGCCTGAAGCCATCCTGCGGTGTTGCGGCCAGCTCACAAGAAAGCGAGTTGAAGAAAGGAGCTCAGGGGCACTGTAATTCACAAACCTGCAGAGTTATAAATGACAGCTATCGTCCAAAAATATACTGAAGTAAGGCTGCCAAGAGGACTTGAAAGCGGGGCAGAATTGCAGGAAACCGATTTCAGGAGGTAGACTGGAATTGCATTGAAAGCATAGGAAAAGAGGCAGAACGTCCACAATGATGCACTTGGCCAAAAAGGGCGTATGCGTTTTTTCCTGAATATATTCAGGAAAAAACGCATACACCCTTTTTGGCCAACCAAGCAAACTTGCAAAGGAAATCTGCACTACAATGAAGTCTCACTTCCCCCCGGTCAAAAGGGCCATCTGAAAAAAGTGTAAAATCCAGAAAGGCAGGACAGGCCATGGAGAACTGGGAGCCTTGTTATGCTGATGGGCGGGATGTAAATTGCCAACAGACACTCGGGAGAAGTGTATGGTGTTTCCTGAAACATCTAAAAAACAAAGCGACAGAGCCTAGGGCACTTCCACTTATGGTCCTATAGCTTAGGGAAATTAAAATCAAAAAGACACAGCCACCCCAAAGTTTGAGACGCCTCTGTTTACAAGAACTTCGTTAACCATACAAGTTCAATATCACAGAAAGTGAAAAATGGATAAAGAACTTGTGGTACTTACGTACAATGCAGTATCACTCAGCAATGAAATCTATGTCATCAGGCCCGTAGCAGCATAATGAGTGGATTCAGGTATGATGATTCTAACTGAAATAAGTCACACAGAAAAAGAAACATCATAAGATATCACTAATACACGGAATGTAAACTTGGCTACACAGGAACTGAATTCCAAAACAGAACATGGTCTCAAATTTAGAAAACCAACTTATGCTTGCTTAAGGGGAAAGGTGAGTTGGGGTGCTGCATAAAACCAGAGATTGAAATGAGCACAGATAAAGTTCCTTAAGCCAAATATGGAATAGACAAGAGCTACTCCTTGCTCAACGAAATGGACTCAACATCCCATATTAAACGCCTAAGAATGTACCTGACTAGTAAGTATCTTAAAAGCTATGGATTGCTATGTCTCCGAAAGAGAATCAAGCGTGTGTACAGGGGCATAAACGCAGCAGTGATAGGATTGGAGAGGTTCGGTGAGCAAATGAAGACCCTTTGAAGTCATATTGCATGGTACCCATTACACGGGTCTCAACTCTCCAGGTTTAAGGTATTCTTCCTTCAGCTAAAACATGCATGTGGAACCCAGAGTATGATCAACCGTGTGAACGGGAGACGTGTTTAAATATGTCTCAGTTTTCCTCCCCTGGTACTCGGGTGCAACATTCCAGACGCTTTACTAACACTCTCCCGACTTGGAGAGTCAGTCCCTTTAACCTCCTGTTTGGCCCAGTTTGCAATTTCTGCGGAAGATGAATAGGAATAGCGAGAACCAATGAGAGACTAGCTGGAGGTGTGTGGACGGGCAAATTTAACTCTCATTTCCCACCAGGAAGAGGAATTAACGAAAGGCTCAGCGTGCCGTGCCGCAACCAGATTAGGGCCTGAAGCCATCCTGCGGAGTTGCGGCCAGCTCACAAGAAAGCGAGTTGAAGAAAGGAGCTCAGGGCCACTGTAAATCACAAACCTGCAGAGTTATAAATGACAGCTATCGTCCAAAAATATATTGAAGTAAGGCTGCCAAGAGGACTTGAAAGCGGGGCAGAATTGCAGGAAACTGATTTCAGGAGGTAGACTGGAATTGCATTGAAAGCATAGGAAAAGAGGCAGAACGTCCACAATGATGCACTTGGCCAAAAAGGGCGTATGCGTTTTTTCCAGAATACATTCAGGAAAAAACGCATACGCCCTTTTTGGCCAACCAAGCAAACTTGCAAAGGAAATCTGCACTACAATGAAGTCTCACTTCCCCCCGGTCAAAAGGGCCATCTGAAAAAAGTGTAAAATCCAGAAAGGCAGGACAGGCCATGGAGAACTGGGAGCCTTGTTATGCTGATGGGCGGGATGTAAATTGCCAACAGACACTCGGGAGAAGTGTATGGTGTTTCCTGAAACATCTAAGAAACAAAGCAACAGAGCCTAGGGCACTTCCACTTATGGTCCTATAGCTTAGAGAAATTAAAATCAAAAAGACACAGCCACCCCAATTTGGGACGCCTCTGTTTACAAGAACCTCGTTTACTGTACAATTTCAATATCACAGAAAGTGAAAAATGGATAAAGAACTTGTGGTACTTACGTACAATGCAGTATCACTCAGCAATGAAATCTATGTCATCAGGCCCGTAGCAGCATAATGAGTGGATTCAGGTACGATGATTCTAACTGAAATAAGTCACACAGAAAAAGAAACATCATAAGATATCACTAATACACGGAATGTAAACTGGGCTACACAGGAACTGAATTACAGAACAGAACAGGGTCTCAAATTTAGAAAACCAACTTATGCTTGCTTAAGGGGAAAGGTGAGTTGGGGTGCTGCATAAAACCAGAGATTGAAATGAGCACAGATAAAGTTCCTTAAGCCAAATATGGAATAGACAAGAGCTACTCCTTGCTCAACGAAATGGACTCAACACCGCATATTAAACGCCTAAGAATGTACCTGACTAGTAAGTATCTTAAAACCTATGGATTGCTATGTCTCCGAAAGAGAATCAAGCATGTGTACAGGGGCATAAACGCAGCAGTGATAGGATTGGGGAGGTTCGGTGAGCAAACGAAGACCCTTTGAAGTCATATTGCATGGTACCCATTACACGGGTCTCAACTGTCCAGGTTTAAGGTATTCTTCCTTCAGCTAAAACATGCATGTGGAACCCAGAGTATGATCAACTGTGTGAACGGGAGACGTGTTCAAATATGTCTCAGTTTTCCTCCCCTGGTACTCGGGTGCAACATTCCAGATGCTTTACTAACACTCTCCCCACTTGGAGAGTCAGCGCCTTTAACCTCCTGTTTGGCCCAGTTTGAAATTTCTGCGGAAGATGAACAGGAATAGGGAGAACCAATGAGAGACTAGCTGGAGGTGTCTGGACGGGCAAATTTAACTCTCATTTCCCACCAGGAAGAGGAAATAACCAAAGGCTCAGGGTGCCGTGCCGGAACCAGATTAGGGCCTGAAGCCATCCTGCGGTGTTGCGGCCAGGTCACAAGAAAGCGAGTTTAAGAAAGGAGCTCAGGGGCACTGTAATTCACAAACCTGCAGAGTTATAAATGACAGCTATCGTCCAAAAATATACTGAAGTAAGGCTGCCAAGAGGACTTGAAAGCGGGGCAGAATTGCAGGAAACCGATTTCAGGAGGTAGACTGGAATTGCATTGAAAGCATAGGAAAAGAGGCAGAACGTCCACAATGATGCACTTGGCCAAAAAGGGCGTATGCGTTTTTTCCTGAATATATTCAGGAAAAAACGCATACGCCCTTTTTGGCCAACCAAGCAAACTTTCAAAGGAAATCTGCACTACAATGAAGTCTCACTTCCCCCCGGTCAAAAGGGCCATCTGAAAAAAGTGTAAAATCCAGAAAGGCAGGACAGGCCATGGAGAACTGGGAGCCTTGTTATGATGATGGGCGGGATGTAAATTGCCAACAGACACTCGGGAGAAGTGTATGGTGTTTCCTGAAACATCTAAAAAACAAAGCAACAGAGCCTAGGGCACTTCCACTTATGGTCCTATAGCTTAGGGAAATTAAAATCAAAACGACACAGCCACCCCAAAGTTTGGGACGCCTCTGTTTACAAGAACCTCGTTTACCGTACAAGTTCAATATCACAGAAAGTGAAAAATGGATAAAGAACTTGTGGTACTTACGTACAATGCAGTATCACTCAGCAATGAAATCTATGTCATCAGGCCCGTAGCAGCACAATGAGTGGATTCAGTTACGATGATTCTAACTGAAATAATTCACACAGAACAAGAAACATCATAAGATATCACTAATACACGGAATATAAACTTGGTTACACAGGAACTGAATTCCAAAACAGAACAGGGTCTCAAATTTAGAAAACCAACTTATGCTTGCTTAAGGGGAAAGGTGAGTTGGGGTGCTGCATAAAACCAGAGATTGAA
The DNA here is from genome assembly GCF_963455315.2 of Globicephala melas. Classification (NCBI taxonomy): domain Eukaryota; kingdom Metazoa; phylum Chordata; class Mammalia; order Artiodactyla; family Delphinidae; genus Globicephala; species Globicephala melas. The sequence goes on along the minus strand of NW_027207675.1, from coordinate 2,314 downwards.
ATGAGCACAGATAAAGTTCCTTAAGCCAAATATGGAATAGACAAGAGCTACTCCTTGCTCAACGAAATGGACTCAACACGGCATATTAAACGCCTAAGAATGTACCTGACTAGTAAGTATCTTAAAACCTATGGATTGCTATGTCTCCGAAAGAGAATCAAGCATGTGTACAGGGGCATAAACGCAGCAGTGATAGGATTGGGGAGGTTCGGTGAGCAAACGAAGACCCTTTGAAGTCATATTGCATGGTACCCATTACACGGGTCTCAACTGTCAAGGTTTAAGGTATTCTTCCTTCAGCTAAAACATGCATGTGGAACCCAGAGTATGATCAACCGTGTGAACGGGAGACGTGTTCAAATATGTCTCAGTTTTCCTCCCCTGGTACTCGGGTGTAACATTCCAGATGCTTTACTAACACTCCCCCCACTTGGAGAGTCAGCGTCTTTAACCTCCTGTTTGGCCCAGTTTGCAATTTCTGCGGAAGATGAACAGGAATAGGGAGAACCAATGAGAGACTAGCTGGAGGTGTCTGGACGGGCAAATTTAACTCTCATTTCCCACCAGGAAGAGGAAATAACCAAAGGCTCAGCGTGCCGTGCCGGAACCAGATTAGGGCCTGCAGCCATCCTGCGGTGTTGCGGCCAGCTCACAAGAAAGCAAGTTGAAGAAAGGAGCTCAGGGGCACTGTAATTCACAAACCTGCAGAGTTATAAATGACAGCTATCGTCCAAAAATATACTGAAGTAAGGCTGCCAAGAGGACTTGAAAGCGGGGCAGAATTGCAGGAAACCGATTTCAGGAGGTAGACTGGAATTGCATTGAAAGCATAGGAAAAGAGGCAGAACGTCCACAATGATGCACTTGGCCAAAAAGGGCGTATGCGTTTTTTCCTGAATATATTCAGGAAAAAACGCATACGCCCTTTTTGGCCAACCAAGCAAGCTTGCAAAGGAAATCTGCACTACAATGAAGTCTCACTTCCCCCCGGTCAAAAGGGCCATCTGGAAAAAGTGTAAAATTCAGAAAGGCAGGACAGGCCATGGAGAACTGGGAGCCTTGTTATGCTGATGGGCGGGATGTAAATTGCCAACAGACACTCGGGAGAAGTGTATGGTGTTTCCTGAAACATCTAAAAAACAAAGCAACAGAGCCTAGGGCACTTCCACTTATGGTCCTATAGCTTACGGAAATTAAAATCAAAAAGACACAGCCACCCCAATTTGGGACGCCTCTGTTTACAAGAACCTCGTTTACTGTACAATTTCAATATCACAGAAAGTGAAAAATGGATAAAGAACTTGTGGTACTTACGTACAATGCAGTATCACTGAGCAATGAAATCTATGTCATCAGGCCCGTAGCAGCATAATGAGTGGATTCAGGTACGATGATTCTAACTGAAATAAGTCACACAGAAAAAGAAACATCATAAGATATCACTAATACACGGAATGTAAACTTGGCTACACAGGAACTGAATTACAGAACAGAACAGGGTCTCAAATTTAGAAAACCAACTTATGCTTGCTTAAGGGGAAAGGTGAGTTGGGGTGCTGCATAAAACCAGAGATTGAAATGAGCACAGATAAAGTTCCTTAAGCCAAATATGGAATAGACAAGAGCTACTCCTTGCTCAACGAAATGGACTCAACACCCCCTATTAAACGCCTAAGAATGTACCTGACTAGTATCTTAAAACCTATCGATTGCTATGTCTCCATAAGAGAATCAAGCGTGTGTACAGGGGCATTAACGCAGCAGTGATAGGATTGGAGAGGTTCGGTGAGCAGATGAAGACCCTTTGAAGTCATATTGCATGGTACCCATTCCACGGGTTTCAACTACCCACGTTTAAGGTATTCTTCCTTCAGCTAAAACATGCATGTGGAACCCAGAGTATGATCAACCGTGTGAACGGGAGACGTGTTCAAATATGTCTCAGTTTTCCTCCCCTGGTACTCGGGTGCAACATTCCAGACGCTTTACTAACACTCTCCCCACTTGGAGAGTCAGTCCCTTTAACCTCCTGTTTGGCCCAGTTTGCAATTTCTGCGGAAGATGAACAGGAATAGGGAGAACCAATGAGAGACTAGCTGGAGGTGTCTGGACGGGCAAATTTAACTCTCATTTCCCACCAGGAAGAGGAAATAACCAAAGGCTCAGCGTGCTGTGCCGGAACCAGATTAGGGCCTGAAGCCATCCTGCGGTGTTGCGGCCAGCTCACAAGAAAGCGAGTTGAAGAAAGGAGCTCAGGGGCACTGTAATTCACAAACCTGCAGAGTTATAAATGACAGCTATCGTCCAAAAATAT